>NC_090235.1:12067500-12120000 GCF_024489055.1 Chanodichthys erythropterus
GGACGGACGGACGGACGGACGGACGGACGGACGGACGGACGGACGGACGGACGGACGGACGGACGGACGGACGGACAGACAGACAGACAGACAGACAGACAGACAGATAGATAGATAGATAGATAGATAGATAGATAGATAGATAGATAGATAGATAGATAGATGACGGACGGATGGACAGATAGATAGAAAGACGGATAGATAGATAGATAGATAGATAGATAGATAGATAGATAGATAGATAGACGGACGGACGGACGGACGGACGGACGGACGGACGGACGGACGGACGGACGGACGGACGGACGGACGGACGGACGGACGGACGGACGGACGGACGGACGGACAGACAGACAGACAGACAGACAGATAGATAGATAGATAGATAGATAGATAGATAGATAGATAGATAGATAGATAGATAGATGGATAGACAGATAGATAGATAGACAGATGGATAGACAGATAGATACAGCTCATTTTAATGCAGTAGTTTTGAGCTGTATTTCAGTGTATGTATGAGAGGTGTTCAGTCATGGCGTTCTGCCCCTCTATACCATAATTAAGCAAATACAGACTCATAGAACAAACACGAGGCCAAATCCGCCCTCAATGAGGCGTGCAGGCCTCTGTCGGCAGAAATTAATTACCAAAAGACTTCTGCAATTGTTGGAAAGCAAAGGGGCGAGTTATTGTGTTCATGAGCGGTGTCGGTCTGGGAGTCGCTGTGAGCTGGATGTTATTTCTGTGTTTTCCACACATCACCTCTCCAGTGCCACAGCCGTCACTGCGCTCGGAGCCAACTCACACACCCGGGAAACTGTGAAAGCCTTTCTCTAACAAGCTGCCTGGATCCCACATGAAAGCAAACAGAAGGACTGCTTCGCAAACTACAACCGCTCCATTTACATATTTCCAATCCCAAAGAGACCGCTGGCTCATTATGAAGGGAGAAATAACAGAAGATAATAATAATAAAGTGGAATTTTTTTCCACAGGCAAAATGATGCAACAGCATGTTGGTCGAGCAGCTGTCACAACAAGTTTTACATTTCAGAGCCACATGTGAGACTGCAGTGGACTGTCTGCAGCTAATGCAGCTCCTCCTGGAAGGGAACGGCACTGGCCCTCTGGGAAAAACACAGTTTACCATCATTTAAAGTCAACAAGAAATCAAAATGTACTATTTACTTTCTCAATACATGCTCCTTGGATGATTCACGAGTGCACGATTTACCAAATCTACTTCTGAAATAACTTCTTTTTGGCAGACGTCAAAATAATGTCATCACCATCATCATTATCAAGATTTTGGTCCTCACACACAGCTCTATAACAATTATTCATAATTTCACATATTGTCTGAAAAAGGTGTAGGCATATATATGGCATTTTAAACATCTACTTTTATATATATATATTTTTTTTTTTTTAAAATGTGCATATAAACATATGAGTTTATATGGACTCTTTCACAATTCAAACAGCTTTTGAATACATTTTGGATTTATATGTCACGTGAGAGGAGGAAATGCTTCCATCGCGCTATGATTGGATTTGTTCGGTTATGATTGGATATGATTAGTTCGTGCAATAAATCTGTGGGGGAGCAATCAGCCTGGGGAAATTAAAGGTGCATCTTCGTGTCTGTGAACAGTGTGTTACAAACTTGATTACTACTGAAAATAAGCTGTCTATTAAAAACAAAAATTTAGTTCACAAATAATACATAGTGTTTAAATTGTTACTGCCTTTAGTTATTATTTTGTAATAAATGTAAAAACGCTTACTTTCATACACCTTTTTTATTCCTTCATCATTATCGTAATTTTAGCATTCATTTGCTGATTGCTAAATTCCAACATTCAAATATCTAGCTGGTCACTGTTTTAGGCTGCTGTTGTAAAGTCTTTTTCTTTAGTAATTTAATGCCAGTCAACATTAAATTGCTTGCATCAGTAATGTCAAATAATTATAGATGTGAAAGATAAACATTATGCTCCACATTATGCTAAGGGATAGTTCACCCAAAAACGAAAATTCGATGTTTATATGCTTACCCCCAGCGCATCCAAGATGTAGGTGACTTTGTTTCTTCCGTAGAATTTTAGTGATTTAGTGATTTTAGTGATTCAGTAGTGATTTTAAACTCCAACCGTTGCCGTCTGTCAGTCGTATAATGCATGTCAATGGGAACTTCATCTAGAAAAGTCAGAAAAACATGCACAGACAAATCCAAATTAAACCCTGCAGCTCATGACGACACATTGATGTCCTAAGACACGAAGCGATCGGTTTGTGTGAGAAAACGAACAGTATTTATATAATTTTTTACATCCAAAACAACACTATGTCCAACTGTGTTCAGCACTCGGTTACTGAGGTCTGATCGCGCTCTGACAATAGCAGTGATGTCTCACACTCATTGAATATAAGTGCAAGACATCACTGCCGTTGTCAGAGCAATGTGTCGTCACGAGCCGCAGGGTTTAATGTGGATTTGTCTGTGCGTGTTTTTTTTACTCTTATAGATTGGATTCCCATTGACACGCATTATACGGCTGACAGACTGCAACGGTTGGAGTTACAAATTATCATTTGTGTTCTGCTGAAGAAACAAAGTCACCTACATCTTGGATGCCCTGGGGGTAAGCAGATAAACATCACATTTTCATTTTGGGGTGAACTATCCCTTTAAAGCTCCCTCAGAAGTGCATGTGTGCCGGTGTTTTTTTTTAGGACAGAAGCACATAATGCTCTGCAAACTACATTCAGATCCGACTCCATTCTGACACACACATTACACCATCACATTACTTCTGGAGGAGAAAATGAAGTCTTGTCCTTGACAGTTTTTCCTTTTTTTTCACTCTGAAATCAGTAAAATGGGTTGCGAATGCCACTTCATGACTGCTTGCTTTGGATAAGACACCATTCAGAATCACATTTACATCTCAAAAGCTTCAGTAATTTACATGAAAACACAATGATAGTGAGTCATTTTTTTCAGCATAAAACTATTATTGATGACAAACTCATGCGAGTTGTTGATCATGCAATGACTCAGTTGTAGTTTTGTGAGGTCTCCTTCTATTTTCTCATTTTCTTCTGTTACGTAACGTGACATTTTATGTCTTGTCTGTGTTTTACCTCACAGTATCATCTTCCTGCCTTTGACATTTCGCTCTGTAGTCTTTGATATCATGATGTAATGGTGTCATTGGCAGTTTAGATTGATAAGTTATTTTTAGTGATGATTGCTTAGGTAAGTGTGACTATTACTATGTATGTGATCAAGCCTCTAACAATAAGTATTAAATCTGAGTGTGTGTGTGTCACCTATAGCAACCCCCTAGAACACCTTAGAAACCCACTTGCAACCACCCAAAACACCTAGAAAACCACTCAAACATCATAGCAACTACCTAACAACCACCTCAAACACCTTAGCAATCACTCAGAGCACCTATAGCAATTACCTTGCAGTCCCCCAGAACCTCTTAAAGACGAACCTCCAACCACCCAAACACCTCAGCAACCTAAAAGTCACCCAAACCAAAACACCTTGGCAACCCCCTAATAACCAACCAAAACACCCCAGCAACCCCCTAACATCCACCCAAATAACCTTAGCAACCATCAAAACAGCTTAGCAGCCATCTAACAATCACCCAAAACACCTTAGCAACCATCCAAACACCTTAGCAGCCATCTAACAATCACCCAAAACACCTTAGCAACCATCAAAACACCTTAGCAGCCATCTAACAATCACCCAAAACACCTTATCAGCCATCTAACAATCACCCAAAACACCTTAGCAGCCATCTAACAATCACCCAAAACACCTTAGCAACCATCCAAACACCTTAGCAGCCATCTAACAATCACCCAAAACACCTTAGCAACCATCCAAACACCTTAGCATCCATCTAACAAACACCCAAAACACCTTAGCAACCATCCAAACACCTTAGCAGCCATCTAACAATCACCCAAAACACCCCAGCAACCCCCTAACAACCACCCAAAACACATTAACAACCATTCAAACACCTTAGCAGCCATCTAACAATCACCCAAAACAGCTTAGCAACCCCATAACAACCACCCAAAACAGCTTAGCAGCCCCATAACAACCACCCAAAACACTTTAGCAGCCATTTAACAACCACCCAAAACAGCTTAGCAACCCCCTAACAACTGCCCAAAATACCTTAGCAACCATCCAAACACCTTAGCAGCCACCTAACAATCACCCAAAACAGCTTAGCAACCCCATAACAACCACCCAAAACACTTTAGCAGCCATTTAACAACCACCCAAAACAGCTTAGCAACCCCCTAACAACTGCCCAAAATACCTTAGCAACCATCCAAACACCTTAGCAGCCATCTAACAATCACCAAACCCAAAACACCTCGGCAACTCCCCAACAACCAACCAAAACACCCTAGCAAACATTCAAACAACTTAGTAGCCATCTAACAACCACCCAAAACAGCTTAGCAACCCCCTAACAACTGCCCAAAATACCTTAGCAACCATCCAAACACCTTAGCAGCCATCTAACAATCACCAAACCCAAAACACCTTGGCAACTCCCCAACAACCAACCAAAACACCTTAGCAACCATCCAAACACCTTAGCAGCCATCTAACAATCACCCAAAACACCTTAGCAACCATCCAAACACCTTAGCAGCCATCTAACAAACACCCAAACACCTTAGCAACCATCCAAACACCTTAGCAGCCATCTAACAATCACCCAAAACACCCCAGCAACCCCCTAACAACCACCCAAAACACATTAACAACCATTCAAACACCTTAGCAGCCATCTAACAATCACCCAAAACAGCTTAGCAACCCCATAACAACCACCCAAAACAGCTTAGCAGCCCCATAACAACCACCCAAAACACTTTAGCAGCCATTTAACAACCACCCAAAACAGCTTAGCAACCCCCTAACAACTGCCCAAAATACCTAAGCAAACATCCAAACAACTTAGCAGCCATCTAGCAACCACCCAAAAAAAACCAGCAACCCCCTAACAACCACCCAAAACACATTAGCAACCATCCAAACACCTTAGCAGCCCTCTAACAATCACCCAAAACAGCTTAGCTACCCCATAACAACCACCCAAAACACCTTAGCAGCCATTTAACAACCACCCAAAACAGCCTATCAACCCCCTAACAACTGCACAAAATACCTTAGCAACCATCCAAACACCTTAGTAGCCACCTAACAATCACCCAAAACAGCTTAGCAACCCCATAACCACCCAAAACACTTTAGCAGCCATTTAACAACCACCCAAAACAGCTTAGCAACCCCCTAACAACTGCCCAAAATACCTTAGCAACCATCCAAACACCTTAGCAGCCATCTAACAATCACCAAACCCAAAACACCTTGGCAACTCCCCAACAACCAACCAAAACACCCTAGCAAACATTCAAACAACTTAGTAGCCATCTAACAACCACCCAAAACAGCTTATCAACCCCCTAACAACCACCCAAAATACCTTAGCAACCACCTAACAATCACCCAACCCAAAACACTTTTGCAACTCCCTAACAACCAACCAAAACACCCTAGAAAACATCCAAACACCTTAGCAAGCCCTTAACAACCACAAAAGCACATTAGCAGCCATCTAACAACCACCCAAAACACCTTAGCAACCCCCTAACAACCACAAAAAACACATTAGCAGCCATCTAACAAACACCCAAAACACTTTAGCAACCACCCAAAACAACTTAGCAACCATCCAAACACTTTAGCAGCCACCTATCACCCAAAACACTCTGGCAACCCCCTTAACAACCACACAAAACACCTTAGCAACCATCCAAACACCTTAGCAGCCACCTAACAACCACCCAAAACACCTTAACACTCATCTAACAACCACCAAGAAACCAGTAACCACTTAACAATCAACTAAAACACTTTAGCAACCACCCAAAACACCTTAGCAACCCCCTAACAACCACCCAAAACACCTTAGCAATCACACTGATTGTCTTAGTAACCCCCAGCAACATCCTAACATTGTGGTGGCTGGTTTTGCACAGGTAAACACACCTCAAATGAAATATGTCTTGTCGGCACTTTACAGCATGGTATTAACTTGTCTTCGACATTCACTCTACAGTCTTTGATGGCATAATTTAACAGTGCCTCAGCCAGTTAATCCATATATAGTTTTCTTAGATTGTTCTTGTCAAACTACAGGTATGTCACATTTTGCAAACACATGCCAAATGTGTGGAGAAACAGAGTTTTTTTTTTTCTCTCTTTGCTCACACCTCAAGTTTTCTACAAGCAGAAGGAAGACAAGAAACAAAGCGAGAGCCGGAGAGAAACAGAAGAAGACAGGAAATGAGAAGAGAAAGGCAGAAAGCAGGCAGAAGGTGCCAAATGGCATGTTTGCTTGCTATAAACAGACACATTCAGGCGTGCTGGGTTTGAGTAAACATGAGCGCACCAAAGGCTTTTCCATCAGAATAACACTCCCGATGAGCGCAGAGAGGAATTAGACACATGCACTGAAGAGCTGAACGCTTTCACAGAGGTCAAACACTGTTCATCAGATTAACAACAACTGAGAAACTGAATCAAATGACACCAGCCTCGCTGAACACACGGGCTGTGTGCAGAATAAAACACTAGTGTACTAAATACTGTGCAATATTAAACATCGGGATGTGAAACTGCTGTCACATGACCTCAATACATGCTGCATTCAGTGAGTGACCAGTCATCATCACAGAAAAAATGTCATTCTATAACAGGCATCATAAAAGACATCTCTTTAATATCTCAAATGTTTCTCTTAAGCAATGACAATAAAAAAGGAGTCAGTATTAAAAATATCTCAGCAATGTCTCCAACTGTGCTCAGATTTGCCAAGAAGTCTGCAAAAGTCAGTGATCTCAATACTGAGCCGCTGTCCACTTTAATTCATTACTGTATGACAATTTTTGTCTATTTTAAAATAAAAATAAATAAATAAAATAAAACATACATAAACTTAAGTTAATTTTAGCTAGTTCCAACATTTCTCATTTTTATTTAGTTTATTTTGATGCACGAAAATATACAGAAGAGGATTGGGGCCAAGCAATAATAAAAAAATAAAACCATCTTGAGATTAAAGTTGTTAAATTTCGAGAAAAAACTCGTTAAATTTCGAGTAAAAAGTCAAAATAAAATGTTGAGAATAAAGTCATTAAATTACGAGAAAAAAGTAATTAAATTACGAGAAAAGTCTAGATAAAATGTTGAGAATAAAGTCAATAAATTACGAAAAAAACTCGTTAAATTTCAAGAAAAAAGTTGAGATTTAAATGTCGAGAATAAACTCATTAAATTACGAGAAAAAACTCGTTAAATTTCGAGAAAAAGGTCGAGATAAAATGTTGAGAATAAACTCATTAAATTATGAGAAAAAACTCGTTAAATTTCAAGAAAAAATTTGAGATTAAAATGTTGAGAATAAACTTGTTAAATTTCGAGAAAAAGGTCAAGAAAAAATGTTGAGAATAAACTCGTTAAATTACGAGAAAAAAACTTGTTAAATTTCAAGAAAAAAGTCAAAATAAAATGTTGAGAATAGTCATTAAATTACGAGAAAAAAGTCATTAAATTACGAGAAAAGTCGAGATAAAATGTTGAGAATAAAGTCATTAAATTACGAAAAAAACTCGTTAAATTTCAAGAAAAAAGTTGATTTAAATTTTGAGAAAAAGGTCGAGATAAAATGTTGAGAATAAACTCATTAAATTATGAGAACAAACTCGTTAAATTTCGAGAAAAAAGTTGAGATAAAATGTTGAGAATAAAGTCATTAAATTACAAGAAAAAAGTTGTTAGATTATGAGAACAAATTCGTTAAATTGAGAAAAAAGTCGTTAAATTTCGAGAAAAAAAGTCGAGATAAAATGTTGAGAATAAACTCATTAAATTATGAGAAAAAGTCATTCAATTACGAGAACAAATTCATTAAATTCCGAATTTTATCTCGACTTTTTTCTCGAAATTTAACAACTTTAATCTCAAGATTAACCAGAAAATAGAAAAACAAAAAACTAAATCAAAATATGAATATGACATAACATAACTAATATAATAAAACAGTAATAACATCTTAATTATACTAAAATAACACTGATTTGAGTTCAGTGAAATGGGAGATACAATATACAGTATTGTTAGTGTAAATTAAAATTTAAACTATTTTTTAAAAATCATTAATTGAAATAGATAAAAATAAAAATAAATAAAATAACACAAATATCAAATAAAAAACTTAAATGTTGTGTTAAGTGAAAGTTGAATTACAAAATGAATGAAATAAAAATAAATTAGGCTAAGCTAAATAGAAATATTAAAAATACTTATAAAATGACAAAAAAAAATTAGAGCTAAATAAAAATATATATATATATATATTTTTTTTTTAAATGACAAAAGCACAAATTACAAAGAATCCTCAAAATATAAAACCAAAAGATAAATCAAAATAGTAATAAATACTATAAAACTATATAAATAAAAATGGTAACGCTTAGGGAACATTATTCACTATTAACTAGATGCTTATAAATATGAATATTACTAGGATATTGGCTGTTTATTGCTTATAACGCATATATTAATGCCCTTTACATAACCAAAACATTACTAACTATAAATAAGCAGTAATTAGGAGTTTATTGAGGGAAAACTCCTAGATAATAGTAAATATGTGTTCCCTATAAGTGTACCATAAGACTAAAATAACACTGCAGGACACTATCATTCATATTCCGAGGAAACTCAGTACAGTATACATCAAAAATAGTACAAATGTGCACTGAAGAGATGCAGTATTTCAGTACCTTCATCACGGTTTCATATGGTGTCATTTCTCCAGTTATTTGGATAATAAATACAGAGGTTATTGAGTTGTGTTGTGCATTTGAGGAAAAGCTCTTTTGCTCAAAACAGACAAAGCCTCTAGATTTAGTCGTCAACCTAAAATAGGTTCTGTGTGTGTGTGTGTGTGTGTGGTCTGAACGTGGAGTTTACACACTCCAGCGGCTCCATCAAAATGCTTCAAACGCTCGCTGTGATTTTCCAGCCTGTCAAGCTCCTCAAGATCACTAATTGCAGAGATCACTTAAAAATTTGAGACAGCATATTTTAGCATGCAGAGGGTTTGAAGTCCTGTGAGATTTTATGCCCATGAGATTCACAGATTCGTGCTGTTAAAACACGAGTGTGTTGCCATGGAGGACTCGCACAACCTCTGTGTGTCATATTTAGCTGTTCCAGTGTTAAAAATACATTAATAACACACTCACAAACAGTTAACAACAGGCGATTCATTCTCTACAGCATTCACATTTCACATCTTACAAAAGAAACAAAACATAGAATATTAACGCTTAAAATATGCTGTAAATATGAAATAAAAGAAAACTTACTGACAGGAAAGAACAGATAAAGAGGTGAACTATACCAAAACATTCTCCAAGCCACTAAGTCATTTAAGCACCAAATTTGTGAAGTTTCTCCTACAATTCTTCAGGAGAAATAAAAACAGATACAAATGAGACATTTGTTGTCAGAGTAAGAGGCATAAAATGAGTAATAATTTGGTCTCGGGGGGATCTGATCTTTAGTTGCAGACTAATCTGACACATATAATTCAGGAGAAACATCAGCACAAGTCTTGATTTACTCTCCATTTGGTCTCTTTGCTGAAACAACTGAAAGACTAGTGCATTCATATGTGATCTTTGACTTGTGTGAGAGCATTAAAACAGTCTGCTGTAATTGAGAGCGGTATATCGAGGCTGTAGAGGAGGAAAACTTCCACACGCTGGCCATCGTTTTAACTGGGCAATTCCTGATGGAGGCGGAAGGTGGATGTAGGTGTGTAAAACTATTCCAGTGTGTGAATTTAAACATCCTCCCACTGAAAGGTGAGGCGTACAGATCTTACGTAACACAGTAGGAAGGACAAAACAGGCCAGTTTCACTTTGTGTAACTTTATCCATGGTTGGAGATACTGTTATTTATATATACATATGTATATATATTTTGCTACTATTTTGGCAACTATTGTGTGTATATATGTATATATGTATATGTACATATACATATATACACACAATAGTTGCCAAAATAGTAGCAAAAAAGGTGATGTCTGGCCTAGGAAATATGACCTTTATTCAAATATTATTGAGCTTATTGCATAGTTGTGGTTGGAGTCAATTGTCTTATTTGTGATAATAATGCAATGAAGCATGCCAAATAGTGCAACATCATTTTTGGCCAAGAAATTATGAACACATACAAAACAGGAAAGAACCAGTTATGTCAGGTGTAGGGAAGGACGAGGACTCAATAATGCAGGGAAGAGGGCTTTTTATTAATAATAAAAAATAAAACAAAAACACAACAAAAACTACCCCGTGGGGGAAAACAGACTTAACAAAAGACTTGACTTGACTTACTAAAAACACCAGGGAAAGTATGACAACGAACCAGCACAGGACTGCAAACACAAGGAGAATAAATAGGAGAGCAAACAAGGCAGGTAACAAGGGAGGACAGGTGGGGCAAATCAACCAATAATGAGGTAACAAGGTGGGCGGGGTCAAGACAATAGACGTGAGAGCACATGGCACAAAGAAACACATGACAAGCCATGTGCTCACACCAAAACAAAACAAAGACACAAGCACATGGCCAATGAAGACAAATCACAAGCCATGTGCTTACACAAGACGAGACATGAACACGTGACTATGAAAACTCATAAGCCACGTGTTCACACAAAACAAGACAACATGAGAGCACGCAGCCCGTGAAACACCGACTGCGTGCTGCACAAGACAACACCACAACATGAAAGCACGCGGCAGGTGGAAATCACCGCGTGCTACACAAAACATGAGACAAGAGCGAACGGCAAGTGAACATACACACAAACCGTGCGCTCACAATAAAGACAGGACTGGGAGCGCGAGTGTCCGAATCCCGACACAAACCGAAACCAAACTAGACACGAGTGCCGGGATCCGAACGCCACGCTCCCAACATGAAACAAGGCACGCAGACAAGAGAGCGCACAGCCCCGAGAACCCTCGAGACCGTACGCTCACACAAAAACCCGACAAGAACGGGAGTGTCAGAGCTCTGTCACAAAACCAAGAAATAAACAAGACTGAAGTGACAGAACCCTGACACTACCCCCCCTCTAAAGGGACGCCACCTGGCGTCCCTACGAGGGACACAAGACAAACATGACAACATACACGACACAAGACAAAAAACACCAACAAGACAACATGACAGAACATCAGAATACAAAGACAAAGAGGGGAGGGAGGGAGGGGAGCCAAGTCAGCCAGCAAAACAAAAACAGAATGTCTTAAGGAAACCAGGGAGGGACGGGAGGGTTGAGCCAGGGAGGCTCAGGCAGGTCTGGGGTCCCAGCTGAGGGCCAGGGCGGGACCGGCGGGACAGACCAGGGCGGGACCGGCGGGACAGACCAGGGCGGGACCGGCGGGACAGACCAGGGCGGGACCGGCGGGACAGACCAGGGCGGGACCGGCGGGACAGACCAGGGCGGGACCGGCGGGACAGACCAGGGCGGGACCGGCGGGACAGACCAGGGCGGGACCGGCGGGACAGACCAGGGCGGGACCGGCGGGACAGACCAGGGCGGGACCGGCGGGACAGACCAGGGCGGGACCGGCGGGACAGACCAGGGCGGGACCGGCGGGGACAGACCAGGGCGGGACCGGCGGGACAGACCAGGGCGGGACCGGCGGGACAGACCAGGGGCGGGACCGGCGGGACAGACCAGGGCGGGACCGGCGGGACAGACCAGGGGCGGGACCGGCGGGACAGACCAGGGCGGGACCGGCGGGACAGACCAGGGCGGGACCGGCGGGACAGACCAGGGCGGGACCGGCGGGACAGACCAGGGCGGGACCGGCGGGACAGACCAGGGCGGGACCGGCGGGACAGACCAGGGCGGGACCGGCGGGACAGACCAGGGCGGGACCGGCGGGACAGACCAGGGCGGGACCGGCGGGACAGACCAGGGCGGGACCGGCGGGACAGACCAGGGCGGGACCGGCGGGACAGACCAGGGCGGGACCGGCGGGACAGACCAGGGGGGCTTCAGCTGGTCTGGGGTCCTGGCTAAGGACCAGGGCGGTACTGGAGGGACCATCCAGGCAGGCTCCAGCAGGGCAGACAGCTTAGCTGGGGTGGCGCCGGCAGGGCAGACAGCTTAGCTGGGGTGGCGCCGGCAGGGCAGACAGCTTAGCTGGGGTGGCGCCGGCAGGGCAGACAGCTTAGCTGGGGTGGCGCCGGCAGGGCAGACAGCTTAGCTGGGGTGGCGCCGGCAGGGCAGACAGCTTAGCTGGGGTGGCGCCGGCAGGGCAGACAGCTTAGCTGGGGTGGCGCCGGCAGGGCAGACAGCTTAGCTGGGGTGGCGCCGGCAAGGCAGACAGCTTAGCTGGGGTGGCGCCGGCAGGGCAGACAGCTTAGCTGGGGTGGCGCCGGCAGGGCAGACAGCTTAGCTGGGGTGGCGCCGGCAGGGCAGACAGCTTAGCTGGGGTGGCGCCGGCAGGGCAGACAGCTGGGGTGGCGCCGGCAGGGCAGACAGCTTAGCTGGGGTGGCTCCGGCAGGGCAGACAGCTTAGCTGGGGTGGCGCGGCAGGGCAGACAGCTTAGCTGGGGTGGCGCCGGCAGGGCAGACAGCTTAGCTGGGGTGGCGCCGGCAGGGCAGACAGCTTAGCTGGGGTGGCGCCGGCAGGGCAGACAGCTTAGCTGGGGTGGCGCCGGCAGGGCAGACAGCTTAGCTGGGGTGGCGCCGGCAGGGCAGACAGCTTAGCTGGGGTGGCGCCGGCAGGGCAGACAGCTTAGCTGGGGTGGCGCCGGCAGGGCAGACAGCTTAGCTGGGGTGGCGCCGGCAGGGCAGACAGCTTAGCTGGGGTGGCGCCGGCAGGGCAGACAGCTTAGCTGGGGTGGCGCCGGCAGGGCAGACAGCTTAGCTGGGGTGGCGCCGGCAGGGCAGACAGCTTAGCTGGGGTGGCGCCGGCAGGGCAGACAGCTTAGCTGGGGTGGCGCCGGCAGGGCAGACAGCTTAGCTGGGGTGGCGCCGGCAGGGCAGACAGCTTAGCTGGGGTGGCGCCGGCAGGGCAGACAGCTTAGCTGGGGTGGCGCCGGCAGGGCAGACAGCTTAGCTGGGGTGGCGCCGGCAGGGCAGACAGCTGGGGTGGCGCCGGCAGGGCAGACAGCTGGGGTGGCGCCGGCAGGGCAGACAGCTGGGGTGGCGCCGGCAGGGCAGACAGCTTGATGATGGCCTCCATGGCCGTATCAGGGAGAGCAAGCTGCTCTGGGACAGCAGCAGGCTCAGGCTGGAGCTGCTCTGGGACAGCAGCGGGCTCAGGCTGGAGCTGCTCTGGGACAGCAGCGGGCTCAGGCTGGAGCTGCTCTGGGACAGCAGCGGGCTCAGGCTGGAGCTGCTCTGGGACTGCAGTGGGTTCAGGCTGGGGCTGCTCTGGGACAGCAGCGGGCTCAGGCTGGAGCTGCTCTGGGACTGCAGTGGGTTCAGGCTGGGGCTGCTCTGGGACGGCAGCGGCCTTGAACTGGCCGACAGATCCAGAGTCAATCACACCAGTGTGCATCCTCCAGGCACGCAAGACCACCAGGACATAAAAGGCTAAGACCACCTTCTGGGCCATAACCAGACCGACATGAAGAGCGGACTGCTCCAGGAGGGCAGCGGCCTCGGGCTGCTTCGGGACGACAGCGGGCTCGGGCTGGCAGACTGGACTGTGGTCGACAGACCCTGAATACATCCTCCAGGCACGTAGGACAATCAAGGCGTAGAAGGTGAAGACAGCCTTATGGGCCATGGCAGGACTGACCGAAGGAGCGGACTCACTGGCTAGGGCGGACTCAATGGCTGGAGCGGGCTCTGGAGCAAACTCACTGGCTGGAGCGGGCTCTGGAGCGGACTCACTGGCTGGAGTGGACTCACTGGCTGGAGCGGGCTCTGGAGCAGACTCACGGGCTGGAGTGGGCTCTGGAAAGGCCTCCGGGCCTGAAGCGGGCTCTGGAAAGGCCTCCGGGCCTACAGCGGGCTCTGGAAAGGCCTCCGGGCCTTGAGCGGGCTCTGGGGTGGCCTCCGGGCCTGAAGCGGGCTCTGGGAAGGCCTCCGGGCCTACAGCGGGCTCTGGGAAGGCCTCCGGGCCTACAGCGGGCTCTGGGATCAGACTCTCTAAGTCAGAGGAAGCCTTCCTTCTCTTCCTCCGCTTACGACGACATGATTGCTTGGAGATAGCAGCCTCTGCGGGAACTCCAGCATCTTCAACCACCTCTGTGGGAGCTGCAGCTTCTTCAGCCGCCACTGGGAGTGCTGCAGCTTCTTCAGCCACCAACAGGGGATCTGCAGCCTCTATGAACACCTTTGGGGAAACTGTAACAGGAGGATTCCCATTCCAATCGAGGAAATCCACGAATTCCCCAAAAGTCAGATGATCCAGGCCCCTCATCGCCCACCAGCTCTGGGGTACATCAAGAGCATAATTGAAAAGGTCCTTGAGTGCTGTGTCGTTGAGCTCCAGGCCCTCTGCAGCTCCACTGAACTCCACAGCAAACTCCCTCAGGTCAGTTCCCTCCTGACGGAGGGAGCCCAGGATCTTAAATTGGAGCATGCGCTGGAAAAGAGGGCTGGAGACAGTGGAGGTTGGTGGACGGTGCAAGCCCTTCTTCCGCTGAGTCCTCATGTTGGCTGGTTCGTTCCGTCAGGTGTAGGGAAGGACGAGGACTCAATAATGCAGGGAAGAGGGCTTTTTATTAATAATAAAAAATAAAACAAAAACACAACAAAAACTACCCCGTGGGGTAAAACAGACTTAACAAAAAACAAGACATGACATGACTTGACTTGACTTGACTTGACTTGACTTGACTTACTAAAAACACCAGGGAAAGTATGACAACGAACCAGCACAGGACTGCAAACACAAGGAGAATAAATAGGAGAGCAAACAAGGCAGGTAACAAGGGAGGACAGGTGGGGCAAATCAACCAATAATGAGGTAACAAGGTGGGCGGGGTCAAGACAATAGACGTGAGAGCACATGGCACAAAGAAACACATGACAAGCCATGTGCTCACACCAAAACAAAACAAAGACACAAGCACATGGCCAATGAAGACAAATCACAAGCCATGTGCTTACACAAGACGAGACATGAACACGTGACTATGAAAACTCATAAGCCACGTGTTCACACAAAACAAGACAACATGAGAGCACGCAGCCCGTGAAACACCGACTGCGTGCTGCACAAGACAACACCACAACATGAAAGCACGCGGCAGGTGGAAATCACCGCGTGCTACACAAAACATGAGACAAGAGCGAACGGCAAGTGAACATACACACAAACCGTGCGCTCACAATAAAGACAGGACTGGGAGCGCGAGTGTCCGAATCCCGACACGAAACCGAAACCAAACTAGACACGAGTGCCGGGATCCGAACGCCACGCTCCCAACATGAAACAAGGCACGCAGACAAGAGAGCGCACAGCCCCGAGAACCCTCGAGACCGTACGCTCACACAAAAACCCGACAAGAACGGGAGTGTCAGAGCTCTGTCACAAAACCAAGAAATAAACAAGACTGAAGTGACAGAACCCTGACAAGTTAAATATTTATAACTGATTATGTTGTAGTCTTTTCCCATGTGCTTTTTGTTTTTCTATGTATTTTGTTTTTGCATATAAAATATCAGATAATTAACCAAGATTAGTGTTTTGTTCTTCCCTCATATTTAAAATTAAAAAAATATAAAATATTTTTTATCATATTTTGATAGTTTAATCAAACTTGTTGGGTTATTAAAAACAAACATTCTCTCTGGACATCACTTTTGGCCACTAATGAACAATATATATATATATATATATAGAGAGAGAGAGAGAGAGAGAGAGAGAGAGAGAGCGAGAGAGTGAGAGAGAGTGAGAGAGAGAGAGTATATTACACAAAACCACTTTATAAACCAGAACAAAATAACAAAAAGAGCCAAATGAAATGGATCATTGAATCAGAGTTTTGAATCAATGAGTCGATTCACCACACAAAGACAAATGCAAAAGAATGTTTGAAATGATTCATTGAAATGAACTGATTCACAAAAATGAAACAATTGAAACAAAAAAAGGCAATATTTAAAAAAAACAAAACAAATAAAGGCACTATTAAAATGTTTAAAGACATTCTTTATTAACACTCTCAAATTAAAATAATTTTAGGAAACTTACTGTATAATTAAAAGGCATATTAAAGGTGCCATAGAATTGAAAATTGAATTTATCTTGGCATAGTTGAATAACAAGAGTTCAGTACATGGAAAAGACATACAGTGAGTCTCAAACTCCATTGTTTCCTCCTTCTTATATAAATCTCATTTGTTTAAAAGACCTCCGAAGAACAGGCGAATCTCAACATAACACCGACTGTTACGTAACAGTCGGGATCATTAATATGTACGCCCCCAATATTTGCATATGCCAGCTCATGTTTAAGCATTACACAAGAGCAGCCAGTATTAACGTCTGGATCTGTGCACAGCTGAATCAACAGACTAGGTAAGCAAGCAAGAACAATAGCGAAAAATGGCAGATGGAGCAATAATAACTGACATGATCCATGATATCATGATATTTTTAGTGATATTTGTGAAATGTCTTTCTAAATGTTTCGTTAGCATGTTGCTAATGTACTGTTAAATGTGGTTAAAGTTACCATTGTTTATTACTGTATTCACTGAGACGAGAGCCGTCGCTATTTTCATTATTAAAAACTTGCAGTCTGTATAATTCATAAACACAACTTCATTCTTTATAAATCTCTCCAACAGTGTGTAATGTTAGCTTTAGCCACGGAGCACTATTAAACTCATTCAGAATCAAATGTAAACATCCAAATAAATACTATACTCACATGATCCGATGTATGCATGCAGCATGAATGATGAACACTTTGTAAAGATCCATTTTGAGGGTTATATTAGCTGTGTGAACTTTGTTTATGCAATGTATATAGAGTCGAGAGCTTGGGGGCGGGCAATGCGAGGATTTAAAGGGAAGCAGCCTCAATCAGTGCATATTTAATGATGCCCCAAAATAGGCAGTTAAAAAAATTAATAAAAAAAATCTATATATTGAGTATAGATGTATACTATATTGGTAAATTGGGTATTTTGAGCTGAAACTTCACAGACACATTCAGGGGACACCTTAGACTTATATCACATCTTTTGAAAATGCATTCTAGGGCACCTTTAATATAATACTTTAAGATTAATATAATACTTATTGTAAATACATACTGAGAGTTCTGGCAGATATTTTTATCCTAATTCTAGCTCAGATTAAACTGCTATATCTGTTCATTAAAGTCAGACTGATTTCACAGACTTCTCTTTGTACATCATGAGTCTTCAGTCATACAATAGAGGAAGATTCTGCTTTCATCAATTCAAATTCACACATTTCTCAAAGATCCTCCTTATCGCACACTTCTGAGAAATAACAGTCTGTGCGACGGCTTCACTGTGTGCAAATACAGTTAATAGGACACGATCCTTTCTGAACAAACACTTAAAATGCACATTCCCACATACAGACGTGAATAAATCATTATTTTATGTCACACAGTAAAAAGTACAACATTTGAGTTTGGAGTAAATAATGACAGAAACTAAGAATTCCAATGCATGTGATTCTGAACAGGAAATCACATTTCCTTAAAGGAGCACTAGAAGTGTTTTTCACATTTCCTCATGGCCTCAGAGACTTTAATTGGAAAGAGTTTCCTCATTAGTGGAATATTCCGGAAGCTCAGCATGAGAAAGAGGCGCCTGGTTTATGCAAACGCCTCATTAGCATACGAAGACTCTCCACAGAATAAACAGGCTTCATTTCACAAATGAACAATCATTGCCGGAGCGGGACATTGTGCTTTCGCTGTCATTAGATTAATTGTTTAATAAGAGAGTAAATCCTCGCCTCGCCGCATGATAAATATGAGCTTTTTAAATTGGATTCTATTGTTAACGTGACACGAGACAGAAAAGCTTCAGCGTTAATCCTTCTGTTTTATTCAAACTCTAGTCAATCCCGAGCCGAAGGGGTTCATTTGGCTCTGAGTGATCAGAGGCCAAGACAGATATAAGAGGCGATTCACCTCGTTGCACCTGAAAATCAGAATTAAGATTTTCTCAGAGAAAGCGATTAGGTTTTGCTTAGGTCTGTTGGCTCTCAGGATCCCAGAAATCTCACATTTGTCTCAAATGAATAGGTTACAGACAGCACAGTCAGATCCCAACATTTCTCATCAGATTCTTCGAAAAAATTATCTTTGAATCACCACACTGAGACCGCAGTGAAAAATACTGCAAATGAATCTTTGAATCAGTGTTTTGAAATGATTCATTGATATAGAAAACACTATCAAAAGTCAGAGATGTCAAACATTTTTAATCAGATTCTAGAATTTTTTGAATCTGTGAAAAGTAATGCTAATTAATCTTTGAATCTGTTTTGAAACGATTCACTAAAATTGAGAGATTGAACTGATTTACTAAAATGAAACAAATTTACCAAATAATAATTAATAATAATAATAATAATTATTATTATTATTATATTTACCAAGTAAAAACACTATTAAAAAGATAGCATAAGAGATCTGATCAGATCTCAAACATTTCTCATCAGATTCTCCTAAGGAATATTTGAACCAGAGTTCTGAATCAATGAATCGATTCACCATACAGAGACCTCAGTGAAAAATAATGCAAATGAACAGTTTTGAAATGATTCACTAAAATGGACATTTGAAATGATTCACTGAAATGAAACAAATTGACCAAACAAAAACACTAAAACATTAAGACACTATTAGAATATAGCATAACAAATCTGATCAGGTATGAGCACATATCATAAAGTCAGAGATCTTAAACATTTTTAATCAGATTCTACTTAAGAATTCTCTACGAATCAGATTTTCGACTCAATGAATCGACTCACCACACAGAGATCTGTGAAAAATAATGCAATTGAATCTTTGAATCCATTTTGAAATGATGAATTAATATAGAGTTTGAACTTATTCACTAAAATGAAACATATTTACCAAATAATAATTAATAATAATAATTATTATTAAATTTACCAAATAAAAACAATAAAAAATAAGACACTATTAAAAGATAGCATTCTATTTGAACCAGAGTTTTGAATCAATTAATCGATTCACCACAGAGTCCTCAGTGGAAAATAATGCAAATGTATCTTTGAATCTATTTTGAAATGATGAATTAAAATAGAGTTTGAACTGATTCACTAAAATGAAACATATTTACCACATAGGCTAATAATTAGTAATAATAATAATAATTATTATTATTATTAAATGTACCAAATAAAAACACAATAAAAATATAAGACACTATTAAAAGATAGCATTCTATTTGAACCAGAGTTTTGAATCAATGAATCGATTCACCACACAGAGTCCTCAGTGGAAAATAATGCAAATAAATCTTTGAATCAGTTTTGAAATGATACATTGAAATAGACAGTTTGAACTGATTCATATTAAAATAAAACAAATTGACCAAATAAAAACATAAAAAAATATAAAGACTATTCTCTATAAAGACGATTCTCCTAAGGAATTGTATTTGAATCAGTTTTGAATCAATGAATCGATTCACCTCACAGAGACCTCAGTGAAAAATAGACAGTTTGAACTGATTCACTAAAATGAAACAGACTGACCAAACAGTAGGCTACAATTAAAAAATAAAGGCACTATATTAAACAATAGCATAATTAATCTTAGCAATCTGATTAGATCTGCAGCACACATCAAAAGTCAGAGATATCACACATTTCTCATTTGATTATTTTAAAGAATATAAAAAGAAACATCTGATAATATAACTTCATACTTACATAGAAACTGCATGAAGTCTCCTGAGAAACAAACTGTATGCAATAACATTTTCATGGACATCATGTGATCACATCCATCAATTTTTCTGTGCACATTTTCATTACAAACACTTCTTGCGAGATTACATTATGGCCTCCAAGATATTATGATCCCAAACCACAGAGAAATTCTGGCCTTACACACCACAAACTAAATTTCTCTGAGGGCATGTATCACATATGAATGGTGGTTTTATTGTAATCACAATCTGTGTCCTGAAACACATGATCAAGGTCACTGTTCCAAGGAGGAATCAACGAAGCATCGTCTCAGCGATGGCTCAACCGTCTCTCAGCCTGTTTTAATATTTATAGAACAAGCAAACGTACTTGCAGAATCCACAGGGACTCCATCTTTGGAACATTCAAAGACACGTCTGTGCTTCCGGACACACATAAAAATAATTAAATGTGAACATGTCCGGGCCTGAGCGCAATACAAACCACATGTGACGCCAAAGCAGATATTCATCTTTTGCACCCCAGACACCAAGAGGATATTAAATATGTCCTAATAAATGACCTGAACATATAAGTGGACTCCATATACTGAAGGAAGCCATTGCAGAAAGCAAAGAAAATACAAAACGCCTGAAAGGAATCCTTGATTATGATTTCACTTTTTTAACTTCATTTAGTGTGTAATGTTGCTGTTTGATCATAAACAACATCTGTAAAGTTACAACGCTCAAAGTTCAATGCAAAGGGAGATATTTTCTTTTACAGAAATCACTACAATAAGGACTACAACAAATGGCTGGTGGGGACTACAACAAGCTTCTTCCCGATTGGTGACATCACAAACCCTGAAATTTACATAAACCCCGCCCCCGAGAACACACAACAAAGGGGGCGGGGCCATGTTGGGCTGCTTTAGAGAAGAGGAAGAGTTGTTGTAGTAGAGTGTTGTTGACATGCCGTCATTTTACGCCGGACTGCTTCACAAACGAGGGTCAATTCAATGAAAAAAGATGAACATGACGACACATGCTAGTGGATGAGTTGAATCAACTCCACAGCAACTACATCAATTTATCCACTAACCATTCAGAAACGTCTAAAAGTTGTAACTTCTTTCTGAGTCTCTCCATCAGTGTCGACTCCGGTTTGAACAATGTAAGGCTGAACACCGTTACTGACAATCCTCATTTTGGCTGTGTGAGATTCTCCAGCTTTGTTGTTGTTGAGCTGTTAAAGCTCCGCCCTCTTCTGGAAAGAAGCTCATTTGCATTTAAAGGGACACACACAAACGATGTGTTTTTGCTCACACTCAAATAAGGGCAAATTTAACAAGCTATAATAAATGATCTGTGGAGTATTTTGAGCTGAAACTTCACAGACACATTCTGGAGACACCAGAGACTTATATTACTTCTTGTGAAAGGGGCACAATAGGCTTTCTTTTGCAAATCTTTAAATAAATCTTGCAGCTTCATTCTGACTCACTAAGCACTCTTTAATCATTTTTCTGCACCATTCCTGTAAAGAAAAACAGCAGATAAAAACGCATTGCTTCACAAATAATTCAAGCCCTCATAATAATAATAGAGACATTGGCTGTTAAAGCTAAAAGAGTAAATTGTGTGTTTGTTTCCTGCAGAATTCACATGTGCATTAACAAATTTTAGAAGAAAAGGTTTGGGTTCTGTCAGGCACTTCATATTAAGAACCTTTTAGGCGTTCCATCATTTTATGGATTAAGCTTCAATTAATGAATTTTCATTTATTTCACTTTCTATTTTAATTGCATTTTATGAACTACTCTTAAACACTAGAAACATTTAAATAACCAATTAAACATGGAAGTATTTTGCAATCATTTAAGACATTTTTTATAGTACCTTTTGACATAAAGTGTGAAACTGTAAAATTGAGTCAAGAACCCTAGAGTTCTGTATAGAATCCCATTGAACCTTTTTTTAAGAGTGCATGCACCCTGAAAGTGAGAGCTGCACGGTTCTGGATAAATTGAGAATCATGATTTTTTTGTTTCAAACGGAGATCACGATTCTCCCACGATTCTGAACAGACAGCTAAACAAAAAAACATGTAATTTACTAGAGGTTCTGACAAAATGTTAATTGCTGCAGTGCATTTAAAGGATTAGTTCAATAAATAAAATAAATGAAGGTTTTTTTCACAGGATTTTTCTCCATATAGTGGACTTCACTGGGGTTCAACGGGTTGAAGGTCCAAATGTCAGTTTCAGTGCAGCTTCAAAGAGCTCTACATGATCCCAGGCGAGGAATAAGAGTCTTATCTAGAGAAACGATTGGCCATTTTATAAAAAAAATAAAAATAAATATATATATATACTTTTTAACCACAAATGCTCGTCTTGCACTGCTCTGTGATGCGCCACGCATTACGTAATCATGTTGGAAAGGTCACGCATTGGAAAGGTCCACTATATGGAGAAAAATCCTGGAATGTTTTCCTCAAAAACCTCTTTTCAAATGATGAAACAAAGACATAAACATCTTGGATGACATGGGGGAGAGTAAATTATGAGGAAAATATCGGTTTGAATGAATGATTCATTGACTCACTCGTTTCATAACTGGAGGAATTTTTGAACGAATCTCTTGAATGACTGAT
This sequence comes from Chanodichthys erythropterus, assembly GCF_024489055.1. Taxonomy (NCBI): domain Eukaryota; kingdom Metazoa; phylum Chordata; class Actinopteri; order Cypriniformes; family Xenocyprididae; genus Chanodichthys; species Chanodichthys erythropterus. The sequence continues at coordinate 12,090,215 of NC_090235.1, forward strand.
TCAATGACTCAGATAGTTGCGTTCACGCCATGTCGTAATTACAGTAACTATGAAATTTCAACTTGTAAAAAGCATTCACATACTCATAAAACTCGTAATAACAACTTGTAAGTTGGAATTTTTCCAAGAGCTCCTACTTGTACCACCTGACCGCTTCAGACTAATTTAGGCGTTGATAGTTTTGCCATAGAAACGCATAATTCTGTCACCAAGAACATCACAATTACGGTAATTACGGAATGGCATGAACTCAGCATTACTCTTGCTGAACATTGTAAAGCTTGACTGATTGAACAACAGTAACCAAAGAGGGCGGAGCTTCAACTGAGATTGAATTGAGAATTTGAATTGCCTTTCTGTCTCTGTGTTGGTATGTGGCTTGTATTCTGTGGATTCATTTAGCAAACGCCCTGATGAAAACAGTGAGTGTTTCTAATGCCAAGGACACAGTGAGGAGCATTAACACCTGAATAATAATTGAGCTCAAAGGTTTGAGTACGAGGTTTGAATACTGGACTAAACTGACTCAAACTCCAAACTGGAGCTGGGAGATTTACCTGCCACTATAATTGACTACGCTCGAGGATTCGCCTGTCCCTGCGAGGACGTGTCATCCTGTCAGTGTTTTCACAAAATTGCTCTGAATCGCTCAGGTTTTTGAGTGCTTTTGTTTCTTAAATATTCGCCCTTGGGAGTTATTAAAATTTCGAGGTTGTCTCGAATTAGATGCTGTTTGATTTAGCATTTCATTTGAAGAAGGGAACAAAAGCAGAAGCTCCATACCTAAGAAATTTTTCATCATTGTTCTCATAATCCTCAAATATTTACAAGCCAGAAAATGCAATAACATTCAAGGTGATAAACATGCATCAATTGATGAAGAAATTAAATATATCTATGGAAAACTTTGAACATTTCTAAATGAAAACATTTCAAAACAGAGAATATTTTAAAAGCAAGTGTCATTTGCATACAAGTAGCTTTGATGCCTTTCTAATCTAATAGTAAAGCGGAGTTATACATACATATATAAATATATAAGCTTTTCTGTAGCTTGATTGCTGTAAATTGCAGACCAAATCATTAAATCCACTTAAAATATTTACAATTATTTCTTAAGCTCAACGTCCCCCGACAGATCCGAACGTGTTCAGAAATGTGAATCATTTTAGCAATTCACCATAAGGCTAAACTTGTCAAAGCTTAAACCGCCTTAAAAATAGACCCAATTTGTGGTCCCGTTTTAGACACGGCGCAATGATAATAGGCGTCCACACTTCAGATGAAAAAGGACAACAGATGTCAGTGTCAGAGATTTGATGGTGCTTTTTCACTGAACCCATGACAAACCCCTTCAAACGCTTTTGTTTTCATTTCAATCCTCTCAGATTTGGCCTCTTGTCAGAATTCGGCCCTTGTATTTTTATTCATGACTCTCTATACTTTGCATCTCAGTGCCAGAGAATTGCCACTAGATGCAAATTTGACACCATGCATGCTTGAAAGAGAAATAAATATTGGACACATGCTTTTGTTGATATTGTTGGCTTGTATGTTGGTTAAATTTTAATGAAATGTATAATGAATCAAATGTTAAAGGGATAATTTACACAAAAATAAAAATTATCCCATGATTTACTCAGCCTCAAGACATCCTAGGTGTATATGAATATCTTCTTTCAGATGAACACTATTGGAGTTATATTTAAAAATATCCTTGATCATCCAAGCTTTATAATGGGAGTGAATGGGGGTCGAGATTTAGAAGCCCAAAACAGTGCATCCATCCATCATAAAAGTAATGCTCTATCCACTGCGCTTCCACGTTCGTCATTGCATCATGTGTCGGGTCAGAGGTTACTCTTCCTTCATAACTCGATGTGTATGGCCGTTTGCTGGAAGCTAATTTTATAGTTTAATATGCTTTAAATATGGATATTTTTCTTGCAAAAACCCAACGCTTCAGAAGGCCTTTATTAACCCCCTGGATTACTTTTTTGATGGATGGATGCACTTTTTTGGGCTTCAAAATCTAATCCCCCATTCACTCCCATTATAAAGCATGGAAGAGCCAGGATATTTTTTAATATATCTCCAATAGTGTTCATCTGAAAGAAGAGAGTCACATACACCGATGGCTTGAGGGGGAGTAAATCATGGGATAATTTTCATTTTTGGGTGAACTATCCCTTTAATAAATCCGTGTGAAAAACACATGCATCATCCACGGACAAACATAAATGCTTTTCCAAAACGGACTGAGCTGCCTTACTGTCCATCTCTTACATATGCTTTGATATGTCAGTCTCATTCAGAACCTTAAAATACTGCCTATGTAGGCACTACTAGGCAGCTCACTAGGTTTTGAAGCAGAGTCAAAAAAATAGTCCATGTATACAGTGTGAATGAATCTTTTATTTCATTTTCTCTACATCATGCGTTTACAATGTGATGTACCATTGGTCCTCCTCCAGTTGTACGTCTTCAAGGTATGTCACTTTTTTGAGCAGAAGTCAGTTTCATGTATACCAAGCCAAAACATGGTACACAAAGATGAAGAAATTACTTTAAAAAAAAAAGAATGAACATAATTAACATAGGAAGAAATACTCTCCTCTAATTTTTTTCCAAGAAAAGCCCTTTCACACGATTCCTGTTCGATTCCCCAATGCATAAAACACGATGCGGCGAAACATCAATCTATAGGGCTACACCGTGTCCTGAGCAGGTGCAATAAATTTCCAAGAGTAAGTAATTTTTGTGGCCTCAATGAATGCAAAAATGCTTTGCAATCAAAATGATTTGATGTTCAATGCTTGATTTTGGACCAATGAGATTTTACTTTAGCTCTGGGGCAACAGGTGACAATGCAGAATCAACTGAACAACAGCATGTCCTGAAACTGGTGTTTGATTAAGACAAAACCTCACATTTACATGGTAAAGATGGTTGACCTGGTTAGGACACAGTGTGGCGCCACATTGTGGTCATCAAACTTAACATGCTTAACATGTCACTGACCTTTCGAAAGAACAGACAATTGCATGTAATGTGAAAATCCCCCCCCCCAAAAAAAAAAAAAGATTGGAAGAGAGACTAATGTGCATATCTGCATCTGGAACGTCAACCAAAAAAAAAAAAAAGACAAAATGACATTCAGAGAGAAATTTATAGAAGTCTTTGATTTATTTCTCCAATGTATCTAAGCAATTGCCAGGACTTCCTGTTCTATTATCATTGTTTATTTTGCCACTTAGCAACCTTGTAAAATCGCCCTCCAGCGATGCAATCTGCAACACTTTTCATGTGGAGGCCAAAGCATCGCACGACAGGACAGAGGTGACACGAATCGTGTGAAAGGGCCTTAAGAAAACATCACGCATCAGTGCCACTCTGAAACACTTGCTAATTTTCCCCATATCTTTGTGCAGTAAAGACATATCCCGTTGGAGGGCAAGTAGATTCGAGTTAGGCGAGACCGAACGAAACGTTTCAAAGCAAAGTTAACGGTAGCTGGAAGAATGAGAGACTTATAGACGAGTATTTCAGGCACTTAGAAAATCTCTCCCCCGTGTCCTTGGCTACAGCGTGCTTCACTGTGGAGTCTGCATTGAGAAACGGCTTTCTTTCCCAGCACAATACAGCGTGTAGAACAACCGCAGTTAGACAAGGCAAAAGACTAGATAAGTACATTCAAAACACGATTCTTTAAAGGGATTTCAGGTACCTTCCTACGCAAACGACAAGCTCATTATCTACAGTGAAGTCGGGTTAGCGTTCTCCTAATGTTCTTCTAAGGTTCTCCTAATGTATCTGATGAACCAATGTTGAAGCCACGATCAAACGTCATTGTTATAACGGCACCAACCTTGGAATTTAATTACCGTTTAAAAGGTTTAGTTAAAAGAGAACTCCACTGGATACACAACAAAGAAGTTACTTACAATAAAGAAACACTCATTTCACTCACAAAACTACCGTAGTATTTCCGATTTGTGGATATGGTACTAATATATTCCGATTGGCGATTCTTTTTCCCAATGATCAATGCTTTACATTTTACATTTGGTTCCCCAATCTTGAATATACAGGGTTGCATCTATGGAATTAACAACTTTTGGACATGATAATCATGGAAATACCACAGTATCCTTGGATCAAGTGAATGCAATGATATATGAAAGCCATCTGAAATTTACTATACCACGGTTTCATAAGGGCCCTGATTTCCTCCAGTTCCCAACGTCCTGTTTTCTATTTCCTCTTATTTCCCGCTGTCTTTCTCTCCTCTAGCTCTCCCCGGGGCTTTGCTTTGCTGGACTCGGCAGTCAGCCGTAAGAATGAGGCCAGTAACAGAGTGACAGCTGTAATTTTCTGCTCACGACCGGCCCAAATTACTGTACACACACAATAACGAGTGCCGGCGGCCGTACCGCCACAGCGCCGGGGGAAGCCGACGTCCCTATACACTTCCTGGACGTCAAAAGTTTGGTTTCAGGGATGGAATCTAACGTTTATGAAAACACACTGGCCATCTCGTAGATTACACGATGACTAACACAGGCCTCTTTTTACGCACAGTGAGTTACGACATCGACAAAGAGTCTCACAAGTAACGTTACCGACAAAAGACTCAACAGGGGTATCGACTACGTTCCTCGACTACTTTTCCGAGAATCACGTGACAAGCACCACACCAGCACTGCTGTGCTCTACGACTCAACGATTTAATGTGGACGAGTTTTAACGCAACGAACAAAACGGAAACCTAAAAATGCACAGGATCACAATAATAGTTTCAGAACGTTGGAAGAAATGTCCCGCGTCAAGCCCGAGGTTCGCTAATAAAGGGTACGCCACGCCATTTTTAAAGGTTTTAAAATGACTCGTGATTGTAGCTAATGTTCACATTTGACTTATCATTTGTCTTACAAAACTTGGTAGCATCAAAACATCGTAGGGTTTTTACAAATCAACATTTGCACCTGAGATTTGAGTTCTCAAAATACCTGTACTGATCATTATCGCCTCTTAATGATTGACAATCTGTTCCAACTGACTAGTTAAAATAGAAAATTACTCGTGTCAATGTGCCTGAAGACAAGTTCTCGCTCTAAAGGTGGGATCGGACCACATTTAAAGGACAACTTTACGATTGTTTTAATGCCACCTAGACGTTGCTCTCTCTCGTAAGGACACAGAGTTGGAAGTCATTACAAATTGTTCTAAATACATACTCAGAAACAGGAAAGCACATTGGAAAAAGAGAAGACGGGTGTAGTACGCTAGACGACATTTACGATTCGCGTCTAAATAATCAACATCCTGGTTCAAGGGCCGTTCACACGAAGAACGATAACTATATTAGCGTGCACACCAACGCTCGATAACACGCGCTGCAGTTTTGTCGTGTTAAATGCTCTATGTCTTTAGAGTCACATGGATTCTCATTCTCATTTATCCTTCATCAACTGGGGAAAAAATGTTCTGAAAGTGATTCCAACGATAACTTTGTGCCACTTCACCAGGGCTTGACATTAACTTTATTGCTCACCAGCTACTGTGGCTAGAGGATTTCCAAAGATAGCCATTTTCATTAGCCACAATTTTGACGTCAATACCATGGGTAAAAACTGCCATATATATATTATTTGGCAGCAGGTATATTAGGCTGCTGTCACTTTAAGATCCGACGCATGGATCCATTATACTTTTACACGTTTTCTTTCTCAACTGTTTATGTCGACTTAAAATATAACAGATTGTGTTTACATGAATACTCACCAAGACTGGCATTTTGACTTTGTTTTGTGTGTATTTGACTGCTTAAGCGTAATAAGCAGCGAAAAGAAACTCAATTTAGGTCTGAGAGTTGGCTTTATGTGCGCTCACTTTAGGTGTTACTGTAGCACAAAATCTGCAGAAATTAGTAAAATTATGCGCAATATGCGCAATCCCACGCTGAAATTCAAGCCCTGTAACACTAGCAATATTAATCCGGAGACGGGTTTGTGTTTCAGAAAGCAAGAAAGCGCAGCTATCAATATTTTTCGAAAAATCTGTATTTTTGGCAACACTACATTGCATTTAGTTTATTATTTCAAAGACTACAATTGAAAAATGTATATATATTAGGAATGCATTATATATATATTGGCCACAATATCAGTATCGGCTGATATATGTTCATTTTTAATGTTTTCGTTATTGGCTGGATAAGAAAGTTTGGCCGATATATTAAAGCCAATAAATAATGGATTATTTCCTTCAGCTGAGACACTTCAGATGTGTACTGTTCACCATGATGGTTCTGAATAGCTTGAAATATATAGTAGTCAACATTTGAAGTGGATCAAAACCTTTCATTAAAGTTGTCCTAAAACCTTCTTTTTAGGACAACTTAGCTCTTAGGACAACTTTGATGCACTATTTTGATCCACTTCAAATGTTGACTACTGTAATTGAAATCACTTCAAAACATGTACAACACAAGTCTGTCATTATGAGAATATTATAATTGTGTTTTGGGACATGGCTTTTAATGGTGAGACTTTTGTTTTTGTAATCAGGCTCTCAAATTATATAAAAATTTGTATTTAGATGTATCGGCCAATATATATCGGTTATCGGCACGCCACTGCTGAAATCCACCGGGTTGGCTTGTGTTAATGTCAAGCCCTGCGCTTAATTATTTTCACTGAATTCGAAAGATTATTAAAGCTTTATCGTCCTTGGTGTGAACGGGCCTTTAGTCTCTGGGATCACGCAATCTTTGCGACGTCACACGACCGTGCTGATGTCCTCCGGTTCGTCCGGCTTCTTGGGCTTGCTGGGAAGCGATTTTAGGTACTCCAGGTGTCGTCTCGCGTCTTCCTGGTTCTGCCGTACATAGTACACAACGTAAGAGATAACCATTGCGAACCAGCCAAACATGGTCACCAACATGGCGTAGTCGGTGGTCCGCTTGGCCAGGTTGCACAAGTCCGCGTCCACGGCCAGGAACGGCTGGCCCTCCTGGTCTCTCAGCTCTGAACTACGGCACAGCACGCGCGTGGCGGCCTCGTGGTTGTGCGCCATGCCGCCCAGCGCCTGCTGTAGGGCGCAGTCGCAATGCCAAGGGTTGTTGTCCACCATCACACGTGCCTTCAACCGCGCGAATGCGTCCTTGTGCACGCTAGTAATGCGGTTGTGGGACAAGTCCAGCACTTCGAGAGAGCCCTCCAAACCGACAAACGCCCCCTCGCCGAGGGTTTCCACCGCATTGTGGGATAGGTTGAGCCTCCGAAGCATCCTCAAGCCGTGAAATATGCGATCGGGCACCAGAGATATGTGGTTCCTGTCCAGTTGCAGCAGCTGGGTCTCCGGTGGGACGTCAGGCGGGATCTCCTTCAAGCGTGACAGACTACAGGTGACGTTGAGGCCGTGCGGAGGGCTTTCGGAGCGCTGGCAGGTGCAACCCTTGGGACAGGTGCTGGCAGACGGAAAGCACAGGACCATGAGCACCAGGCTCTGCAGCAGCAGACACATGGGGATGGAGCGCGAAAGCCACAGGTCCAACGGCGTCATGCTGACAGGCAGTCAACATACTCGACGCCAGGGCCGTTCACGGGAGCCCCATAGCGGGACCGCGTCGTCACCAAGATCCGTGGGTCTCGTCAACTCTCATCGTCTGTTTGAGCCTGCGGAGGGAGAAGACACAGTGAAGTCGACCAGCTTATTTATGGGTCGCAATGACACCTTCCTCCACCACTCGAAAACACATACAGACCCTCTCTATTTGAGAGGCCTGTCAGAAACCTGACATCAGTGTAACACTAAGTGATATGTGGCTAACTAAAGACTGCGATGTTCACGGATTAATCTGTTGATATCTGACCATTCTTAGATTATCAGTTAAGAGAAGTGGTATTTTGTTCGTTTAACTGTTCCAAAATCTAAAATTCAGTCTCTTCTGCTTACCAAGGATGCATTAATTTGATTAAAAATACAGTAAAAACAGTAATGTTGTGAAATATTATTACAATTTAAAATAATTGGTTTCTATTTGAATATTTTTATATGTAATTTATTTCTGTGATGGCAAAGTTGCATTTTTAACAGAAATTACTCCAGTCTTCAGTGTCACATGATCATTCAAAAATCAAAATTTTTGTGTACATATACTGTGTGTGTGTATTATATATACACACACACACACACACACACACACACACACACACACACACACACACAGTATCAACATTATATTTGCCACCTTGCTTTATAAATATTGGGTATTGAAAAACCCTTTTTTGTTTGATCTCTAGTATTTACAGTAAATTTTTAATTAAATTGATGTTATTTAATGTAAAATTAGCCAAATATATATGCAGGCAGAATGAATACAGTGGGTCTATAACAGAGCATTCACAATTATTTGTGCATAAAACTTGTGAGTAAATGTTTGCACACAGAAAGCACAAAAAACACTTTGTACATTATACTTAAAATTGAAAACTACATGCATGCAAAATAAGATTTAGACCGTTTTCAAGTTGCATTTAGTGTAAACTTATCTGTTCAATTAATTGCTGTCACTCTAATGTTGTTGTGCCTGATAAATACTGCTCTGATTGTACAAATAAATTAGCATTTGCTACTAGTAATATATAAAAGACATTTCCCTCCTTAAAAAGCTTCAGTGCAGTTAGCTATGGGATAATACAGCAAATCAGTCATTATCCCCAACTATCAAACCCTATTAAATCACCCTGTCAGGGTTTATTTATTAAACAAAATATGTTACTGCTCAATAGAAAAATTAGTGATCAACTCTAGACAGGCTGACTACAGTTTAACTAATTAAAGGAAGAAGTTTGCGAACTACAGTTTCAAAGCAGTTTCACCAAACACTGCATGAAGAAGCACACAGTTAGGGTCACCTGACTAACATACAGTAAACCGTTCAGGCGGCGAGAGCTATAATTACGACACATTAACACGGAGCACATGCTGCTCGCGTGCATACAGTACGTGACGCCATTCCTGGATTGATGTAAACAACTGAAGTGGAAAGTGAGAGATAAAAGCGGTTGGACGTCTGTGTCACCTGACCACATTTCTGAGTGTGCTGCATTTAGCACCAGACTAAATTAGCTGAGCAAACACACACTCATTTACAGAGGCATGCACATCTGGACCTTTTGTATGTAAATAATAATAAAGAAATGTATATAAGTATCCCAGGAGTCCTGATGTGACGGGCTCAGTACAGTGTGTGTGTTGCCGGAGGCTCTTGAGAGCCAGTGTGAACTGACTGAACGAATCCCAGGCCCCTGTCCGGCTGATGTAATGTGTGCGAACGCCTGCCACATGGGATCTATGATGTCAGATTTCAGCCGTTCTAATGCAAACTATTACAACTTACGGGTCATTACAGAAAAAGACGTGTCATTCATATACTGCCGACAACAAACTACCATTGTAGTAGATGTTTTCTAGACAAATACATGATATTATTGCATGGCTCTCTGGAATTATTCTGATTGGTCAAGCGTGGCATTCAGAAATCAAATATTTCTGAAAAATGACTGTTGCCCGTGGCAACAATGTATAAATGACTGCTCATACAGGACACTGCATGATTCAATAAAGCTGTGTTTGTGTATTTAGTAGTAAGCCAATAATATAATATAATAATATAATATAATATAATATAATATAATATAATATAATATAATATAATATAATATAATATAATATAATATAATATAATATAATATAATATAATATAATATAAATATCCCATGTCTGTTATTTACGAGCTCATTATGAACTAATTGTACATCATCCCTTACTTATAAAACATTTAGGCCCTCTCAGTTGTTCCTCACTGATTAACACTTATTTCTTGTTGGTTATACACTGTCACGTGATCACTTCCATTTTCTTTATTATCTCTTTTGTCGGATTGTTTGAGAGGGTTGGAAGGGGCGAGTAGCACCCAACTCTCTGTTGACTGTATTGCATTGGTTTAATCATGCTTTAGTAAAATCGAAATCAAGTTAAGATCATGAAAGATCAAGATCATGAAAATGTTCAACAAAGGAATGTTTTCCAGGTAGAGAAAATGAATAATAAAATGTAAAACAGCACTGCATAGTCTTCACTGTACAAATTAAATATATATTAATCCTTATTAAGCTTTCAAAAGTTATTCAGTCAAGAGCAGTGAGTGATTTTTTCTTTGTCCTTTGTTGTTTAATTAACATTAAAACAAAGACAGCAGAAGGTTTATTAGGCTGCTGTCACTTTAAGAGCTGCATGGATCAAATACACTGTTACGCGTGTTTTATTTCTGTTTAGGTTCTGGAATAAAGAAATCAATTTTAAAATCGTAAAAAAATAATCGCGATAGTTAGGTGTAGAGCTGCATGATTCTGAATAGGGATGTAACGATACATCTGGAACCGGTTGAAAATCGATTAAAACGTGGTGATTCAAGTCGGTTGAGATGTTAAATGAATCGCGATACATTTTGGGGCGGGGGTTTATATAAATGTATATTTGGGGAGAGCTGACTGGGATCAGAAAAGTTTAGATGGTATTTTCTTTTCATCTTACTCCTGTACAATGCATTTTTAAGTAGTTTTAGCGCACAGCGCTGCTTTGTTTACCGAAGTAACCATGGAAACACTGTATTGAAGCAGTGAGTTTGCGTTTTCATACAGCCAGTCTGCTGTTATGAAGTTTTATGTAGCATAATTTCACAAAGCTAAATTCTGAGCATTCTGTTTTTGCTTCAAATGCTCATGCTGCTTGTATGCAGCATCTTTGTTGGGATTGTAATTAAAATGCAGTGGTTGCCTCTAATTTTAAACGGCTACAGATAGTTCAGCCTGTAATAGAGCAAATAAACATCTTGTTCATGTACTCATATGAAGAGGTTTCTTTTATTTGTATTATTTATTTATTTATTTGATTTAGGATCTTTTTCAATATTTCAATTTAGTTGTGTTATAAAGATATTTCACAAAGAAACATGCAGCATTTTGTCGGAGAAATAATAAAAATCACTTCATTTAAATCTTATTTTGTTAAAAAAATTAGTGAGAAAATCGAATCGTGAAACCAATATCGTGAATTGTATCGAATCATGAGTTGAGTGAATCGTTACATCCCTAATTCTGAAAAAATGAGAATCACGATTTTTTGGTTTTAATTCTGAATATACTACTAAACAAAATAAAACAAGAGGTTCTGACAAAATATTAATTGCTGGACTAAAAACATTTTATTAATATGAATTAATTATTTTAAAAAATGGTTTTGAATAAATTCTTTAATAAATACTTTATTGGATGAATCAATGTTTTTTTAATTAATCTTTTGAATGAACGATTCAATGACAAATACATTTTTAACAGTAACTTGTTGCCACCTAGTGGTGTAAGATATAATTGATACAACCGTTATTGGAAGCACCAAGTTAGTTTCAAAAGGTGGTTTGCTTATTTTGATCACTATCGTAGACATCAGTGTTATATATATTTATTTATTTATTTATGTATTTATAACATATTTGGAAGAACGTCAGTAACCAGACAGATCTCACAACCCACTGACTACCACAAAACTTATTTTTCCTACTATGGTAGGGCAAGATCTGTTTGGTTACTGACATTCTTCCAAATATCTTCCTTTGTGTTCAGCAGAACAAAGAAATTCATACAGATTTGGAACAACCTGAGGGTGAGTAAATTGATTTTCATTTTTGGGTGAACTATCCCTTTAATAAACATGAGCAAATTGTCATTAATGAAATCGTGTGGGTTTTTGAATCGTGATTGTGATCTTTTTACGATTAATCATGCAGCTCTAGTTAGGTGAATTGATTTTTTTCCCCTAGTCCTACTTTTTACTACTAAATATGATTATATTAAAATTTAAAATCTATTAAAATATAACATTAAAAATTACAAATGACATATCTTAATAAATGTATTATTATATTATATTATTAAATAGAATTTAATATAAATATACATTTGCAATTAGGTAAGTTACAGCACACCAATTATTCGATTTTACCATAGTATTGTACATTTTTTCCATTAAGAAAGGGGCGGGGTTTGAACTGACGAAATGATTGGAGAAGTCCTGCATACATCACCAGAGAGAAGACTGTCATTTCACAATATGATCCAGTTATGACATTTTAATAAAAGGTATGAGATAAAAAAAAGAAACATGCATTGATCAATCATTCACCATAAGGTCAATAACAAGCATTTAGAAAATCGATAGAGTAACATTTCATTTGATGCTGACTTTAAACATTTAAAACTTCCATTCTCTTAAAACATGCCATTTTCTTCTAAGGATGTTTAGATATTTTAGTACTTGGTTAAGTAGAATTATATTTTTGCTAAATTATTGATGCTGTTGGCATTACAAGAATGAGTACAGACAGACATTGCTCAACATGAACGAAGGAGCCATAATTAGACTGACATCAGGTTTTAATATTAAAACACACTGATCCAGATTATCAGGCAGAGCTTGGCTCTGGGTCACGGCGGCTCTGAGAAAGCCAAACAGATCGTGAAGCTTTTACTATCATTACCATTGTCATCATCATAACACATTAAAGTTCATAATGTGAAGATTATGGGGCTGGGGAAAGAAATCCTAATAGCTTTTATGCACTTGTGATCATTCATTTATTTAATATGGCTTTGAATATGCGCAAAAATGATGTTTGGGTATCACGGCTTATATTTTATACTGAACTACTCGACTTCTGAAGCATTGTATGCAGGCAAACATGCATTTTACTTCTCGCTGGATCTGACAGAAGCAATAAAAGAAGGAGATCTTGCAGCTCAAATAGCAAAAGGGTCAAATATGTTGTTTAAGAGCATCATAACGGACAGATATTGCTCAGAACAAATAGCAGATCTGAATCTGGCTTGAAAGGCGTCTCATGTCAAATGTGATAATAATCCAATCAGATATGAGCAGCAGCAGCAGAGCTTTGATCCAATGCATTATCCCTGAATTAATCCTAGTGGCTCTGGCATGAAATCTGACCCTTCCGGTGTGATCAAAGGGAACATCACCTTCTTCTAGCAATTTCACAACCAGACAGCATCCAAAGCACTCAAAGGCAGGTCTAAATCAGAAAGCTAAGTGCTGAAAATAACTTTTCTCGACTTGCAAAGCAGTGAAGAGTGATCTAACAGATTACAGCCGAGGGTCTCCTCCACACCCTAGTGAATGTGAAGCATGATTGCATTTAATAAACATGATTATTAGTTCCATTATGAGAGAGGAATCAATAAGTTGTTCATGCCTGGCTGGCTTAAATAAATCAGACATGCCAGTGGCAATGCACTGCAATCAATGATCTGTCAATTGCTATTCAAAAGGTGCATATCATTTGAAGCGGCTGCAATATTTCACTCACAAACAAACACCAGCTGACGCATGTACAATTCGCTTATTTTATCCCTACTAGAAGCATGTTCAGCGTGCAGTTCTCAGCATGCAAAATGCATATGTGACACAGACGAATGCATGTCAGTCTCTATCATGTGTGTTTATGTGTGGCTGAGCAACAGGCGACATGCGTTTGTCTCTTACCTGCGACAGAAACACTCATCGATCGCCGCATCCGTGACTCTCACATCCTCGGGGAATCATTCAGACATATGATGTGACTCTCTCGGTTGTTATTTCATGTGAGCTCGCACATATTTGGAGATTGTTGTCTGATGTTAGTGGCAAGAGCCACGGGAGTAACTGGGAGGGGTTCGATCGCTCCGTAGTGGCGTTCGATTCGCGAACGAATGGTTCTTTTGAGCCTATTCTTTTTTAGTGATTCAGTCGAGCCGATTCGCAGAGCGTAACTGTGCTGTGGTGGGAACAAAATCGATAATATTGTAATAAAATTAGGAACAATGCTTCAACCTGAACCCTTATAATAATAATCAAGATGATCTAAATCCTAAACCATGCTTTGGACCAGAAGTGAAACACCTGTTTGCACAGGTTTAAGATGGATTTCTGAATCACCAGTTTAAGAAGGATTTTCCATTGTTGTTGTTCATGTTTTGACACAATGACACATTATGTACCCCCTAGTGACCAAAAAGTCATCGCTAAATGTCAAGAAACATAATATGTAGCCTACAATGGGCTTCTAGGAACCCTTTGAGTGATCAAAACAATCTGAGAATGGCGGTTCATTGAAACGAGCCATCTGAACGAACCGATTCGATAAAATGAATCATACTTCCCAATGCTACTGGATTCTCTCTCGGTAGCGCGCGCTTGTATGTGTGCGTGCGTGTGCCTCCAGCTCTCTTTTTTTAATTTTCGGCTTTAATCAGTCCAAATGAGCCCTTCTGAAGGATCCCATGTCGATTTGAGACAGGAAATCCACCCTGAAACACGTTTTGCGACGTGTTTTTGTGCTGAGGTACTCTGATGACTCTTATAAACCCTTGAGAAAATTAAAGGGGGTTAATTCACCCAAAAATGAAAATAATATCATTAATTACTCACCCTCATTTCGTTACAGACCCGTAAGACCTTCGTTTATCTTCAGAACACAAATTAAGATATTGTTGATGAAATCCGAGTGAGGTCTCTATTGAGAGCAATGCCATTGAAAATCTCCATAAGGTCCATAAATTTACTAAAAACATATTTAAACATTTAAATCAGTTCACGTGTGTTCAGTGGTTCTACCTTGATATTATAAAGCGACGAGAATACTTTTTGTGCGCCAAAAAAAACTAAATAACGACTTTTCAACAATATTTATATGAGCCGATTTCAAAACTCTGCTTCGGAGCTTTACGAATCGAATCAGTGATTCGGATCTCCTATCTAAAGGCTAAACTGCTGAAATCACGTGACTTTGGCGCTCCAAATCTCTGATTCGATTCGTAAAGCTCTAAAGCAGTGTTTTGAAATCAGCTCATAAATATTGTTGAAAAGTAATTATTTTTGTTTGTTTTTTGGCGCACAAAAGTATTCTCGCTGCTTTATTATATTAACGTAGAACCACTGAACTCACATGAACCGATCTAAATATGTTTTTAGTACATTTATGGACCTTGAGATTTTCAATGGCATTGCTCTCAATAGAGACCTCACTTGGATTTCACCAACAATATCTTAATTTGTGTTCTGAAGATGAACGAAGGTCTTAATAACCCTTTAACCGTTTTACTTCAGATAAAACCTTGGTTAATATAGGCATATGGTAATTACAAATTAACCATGGTTTTGCTACACTAACCTTAGTTTAACCCAGTTATTTGTATTAAAACTGTGGTTATGGTAATAAATCCACTAAAAACCACGGTTACTACACTTTTACTATAATAAAACCATGGTTAATTTTCCAAAGTAGCTACTGTGGTGGTACGATGGTAACGTAATTTAACGTGTAAAGCGCATTGAGTATCAAAAAAGCTCTTTATAAATGTAATGAATAAATATTATTATTTTATTTTATGTAATTCAATTTTACCCTGCCTACCTTAACATTTACCCAGGTTACAGAATGGTTACTGTACATTGCTTTAAGTATGGTACAATAAGGCTAGTTTATTTGTCATATAAGTCAATTTCTGTATAGACAAAAACCTTAAAATGAAAAGCTATTGAACATTTTAACCTTTACTGACCAGGACTATTCAGCTCGTTGAATAGCCTACACATTATACCTATTATAGATGTTTCAGCAGCATTTTTTATGGTAAATCTGATGCCATCACTGCACTTATTGTAAAAGATGATGCAATATTTTCATTACTGTTATTATTTAGAAAATTTGGGCTGAACAATATATAGCTACAACTCTGAGTTTGACAGCAGCGTAGAGGTTAAAAATCTGAACTACTAAGTGCTTTAAACTCCCGCAAGGACTGACACATGAGCCATCACACGCCTGTGCCCTTGAAGAGGTTTTTAACCACTACAGTGACCCTGTACCGCGTGTGTCGGCATCAGCTAAATGACACATTACTAATATGAAACCACTCATGATTAATTATAATCACGTTAACTCTACGGTTCAGTAACTGTTTTGATAGTTTTACTGTAAATACCAGCTTGCAGCATGTTTAATACACAACGAGCTGTCTCAGTACTCATTCAATGTCAGCGCGCGGTAGAAAACCAACAATTAGCTGTGCTGTCCTTGACAAACACTGTCTGTCTGTGATAAAGCATGCAGCTCATCCATTCGCAGCCGAGCGGAGAAACTTCCACTGCACCAAATATCAATCATTGTAGCTAATTAGTCAGTGTAGAGGTGATCAAATGCCATTATGACAGAAAAACATCCATCAGCACAAAAGTGAACTGACGTTCCAGTAACTGGGGCTTTACGGCCGTTTGAACCAGCTAAACTTGCAAACCGAGGTCTCAAAAACACAATTTATCAAAAGCGTCATTTAAAGCACAAAAGATTCTTTCTATCGTTGCAGATATAGCTTACACTTCTTTGTGGAAGCAAAAAGAGTAAAGGGGTTTGTTCATGACACGCTCACACTGCAGCTGTGGTATTATGGCTTGATATGATTTTCAAGAATCAAATTGGCAGGTTGCCTGTGTAGCATGTAATTTAGCCGCATTGATACACTGAATTTGATTGGCAAACAAACAAACCAAAGCAAACCAAAACAAAAGAATGGCATACAAACCCAAACTGCTCCTTCATTAATTTGCAAAGGGACTGATTTGGAACAAGACATTTACATTCCTGCTTTTGAAAGGTCATGCTTTGTAACGCTCATTTGCATACTAAGTGGCTAATTATTTTGCAGCCAATAGGCAGGTATGTGATGGTGTGGGAAAGGGGGTGACCGGTCATCAGTCTTTAACTGCATCCAAACACAATCATTGCTGAATCGAGGCCACACACATCAGATAGTCCATGTCAGTAATTTGGCTTTCAGCGAGAGTAAATTAGCCTAATTAAATCTATTACTACTATAGACCCATCAAACTCATGCACACGCACATGCACATGTATTAACATGACATGCACATTTTGTGTATGCATAGTGATCTACTTCATTTGCCAAAATGTATAGTACAGAAAAGTATCACACTGCATGGAATTCATACATTTATACAAATAAAACGTACTTGAACTTCCGTGTCATGATGAATGTGAATGAATGAATGCTTTTTGACTTATAATTTGAAACAGTTTTACACAAAATTAGTTTAAGATACAGAATGTATCTTATTTTTGAGATTTTTCTCAATCATATATTCATAAAAACATATATGCATACAAAACTTATTATATGAAATGCAGTGGCATTTTAAACACTATAGTTGCTTCATGATGCTGCAAGTTTAATTCTGCAAGCAGGATTGAGTTGTCATATCAGAAATATGTTTCTTTTACATTTTAATAATTGTATGTACTAATACGTTCCATTTTGGCAGTACACTGAAGAAAATTGGTGTAGGATTTACTTTAAAGGGCACCTATAATGCCCATTTCACAAGATGTAATATAAGTCTCTGGTGTCTCCAGAATGTGTCTGTGAAGTTTCAGCTCAAAATCCCCCACAGGTCATTTATTATAGCTTGTTAAATTTGCCCTTATTTGGGTGTGAGCAAAAACACACCGTTTGTGTGTGTCCCTTTAAATGCAAATGAGCTGCTGCTCCCGTCCCCCTTTCCAGAAGAGGGCGGATCTTTAACAGCTCAACAACAACAAAGCTGGAGAATCTCACGCAGCCAAAATGAGGATTGTCAGTAACGGTGTTCAGCCTTACATTGTTCAAACCGGAGTCGACACTGATGGAGAGACTCAGGAAGAAGTTACAACTTTTAGACGTTTCTGAATGGTTAGTGGATAACTTGATGTAGTTGCTGTGGAGTTGATTCAACTCATCCACTAGCATGTGCCGTGCCGTCATGTTAATCTTTTTTTGTTTTGTGTTGAATTGACCCTCGTTTGTGAAGCAGTCCGGTGTAAAATGACGGCATGTCAACAACACTCTACTACAACAACTCTTCCTCTTCTCTAAAGCAGCCCAACATGGCCCCGCCCCCTTTTTTGTGTGTCTCTGGGGCGGGGTTTATGTAAATTTTAGGGTTAGTGATGTCACCAATGTGGGAAGAAGCTTGTCGTAGTCCCTACCAGCCATTAGTTGTAGTCGTTAAACAGAGAATTCTAACCCTAACTTCAAAAAGTCCTTTGGATTGCAGTTTTATGCTGCACATGTTACTGGATGGCACTAAATTAAACATGCAACACATTGAGGTCATGTGACTTTTACTTTTTGAAGAATATTAAAAAAAAAAAACGGACTACAGTCAGAATATGATAGCATGGATCATCAACTCTCAGACCTGCACCTCTGCTGAGTGTTTAATGGCTATATTTCTGATTATTATATTGCTCTAGAGAGGTGATATGTGCTTCTCCTCCATCTGATGGCATGCACTCACCTCTGAGAGATGCAATAAAACGATCAGCACTTTTTTCCATTTTACAGCTCTGCATATTGCATTTCCATTTCCACATGATGTTTTCAACCTCCCCAAATGTGATTTAAATGTTTCAGATCTCATCTGAACCGCTTTTGACCCCTGAATTATTCCGATCATTATCAATAATCCTCTGCGGCTCTGATCTGACCTTTAAACTCAATAAAAGGCCAAGCTGATCAATGCAGAACATGAGCGGTGTCACAGATCTGACCCCTCGGAAAATATCTACCGCTCGAACCATCAACGAGAGAGATCGTCTGATAAAAGCCTTGTTTATTCTGCCATCATCCATTCATCAAAAGTGGAAGAAGAAAAGGCGGCTGAGACTGTGTTTGGAATGGAATAATGCTACTGCATATATTTCACTCTAAGAAACGACAGTAAAAATGCAAGAAGTAGATGTTAAAAATCACTTGATTTCTGTTTGGTTCATTTAGAATTGGAAGGTCAAGTTAAGCGTACTGCATTGTGGAAAACAATACACATCAATAAACTCGGACCACAGCGTTCAAGTTCAGAACATTCTCATTAATATTTCTTCCTTTGACTTTGAGCTCTCATAATTATGTTCGATCTGGTTCAGTGGACCCAATAATAATGTATTATTTATGATGACAGTCTTATGCAGGCTCTTCTTAATGGAGCAGGAAGGTAAATGTCCACCATGGGTCCCAAAGCAACTTTACAAGACTTCATATTCTCTCAGATGGAAGCACTATTAGTAATGGATGCTGCACTAGGGCTCGCATTAATCTGCAAGCAAAATAAACATGGAATATACTCAATATACAAGTGCTTCCCAGCTAACGGGATCCAGTAAGCAACCATGTAGCAATGGCTTCCCAGCGTAAAATGACGGCATGCCAACAACACTCTACTACAACAACTCTTCCTCTTCTCTAAAGCAGCCCAACATGGCCCCGCCCCCTTTGTTGCATGTTCTCGGGGGCGGGTTTATGTAAATTTTAGGGTTAGTGATGAAGCCTGGAAGAAGCCTGTTGTAGTCTCTACCAGCCGTTTGTTGTAGTCCTTAAAAAGCAATTTCTGTAAAAGAAATATCTCTCTTTGCATTGAACTTTGAGCGTCGTAACTTTGCAGATGTTGTTTATGATCAAACAGCAACATTACACACTAACTAAAGTTAAAAAAGTGAAATAATCAAGGACCCCTTTAAAGGAACACTCCACTTTTTTTGAAAATAGGCTCATTGTTCAACTCCCCTAGAGTTAAACAGTTGAGTTTTACCGTTTTCGAATCCATTCAGCCGATCTCCGGTTCTGGCGGTACCACTTTTAGCATAGCTTAGCATAGTTCATTGAATCTGATTAGACCGTTAGCATCGCGCTTAAAAATGACCAAAGAGTTTTGATATTTTTCCTATTTAAGACTTGACTCTTCTATAGTTAAATCGTGTACTAAGACCGACAGAAAATGAAAAGTAGCGATTTTCTAGGCTGATATGGCTAGGAACTATACTCTCATTCCGGCGTAATAATCAAGGAACTTTGCTGCCGTTCCATGGCTGCAGCAGTGCAATGATATTACGCAGCGTCTCTCACAAACATCTCCATGGTTGCAAGGCACGTTCTCTGTGCAAGCAGGGGCTCACGGGCGCTGCGTAATATCATTGCACTGCTGCAGCCATGGAACGGCAGCAAAGTTCCTTGATTATTACGCCGGAATGAGAGTATAGTTCCTAGCCATATCAGCCTAGAAAATCGCTACTTTTCATTTTCTGTCGGTCTTAGTACACGATTTAACTATAGAAGAGTCAAGTCTTAAATAGGAAAAATATCAAAACTCTTTGGTCATTTTTAAGCGTGATGCTAACGGTCTAATCAGATTCAATGAACTATGCTAAGCTATGCTAAAAGTGGTACCGCCAGAACCGGAGATCGGCTGAATGGATTCGAAAACGATAAAACTCAACTGTTTAACTCTAGGGGAGTTGGAAAATGAGCCTATTTTCAAAAAAAGTGGAGTGTTCCTTTAACACCATGTCTTAACTGGACACAACCGTTGCTGAGTCGCATCGTGCAGCTAAAAGCTGTCTACACTGGACATGACAATGTGACCATTGGAAATCCATTTGTCCACCTATGAGAAGTATAGCAAGTGCTTGGACTACGTCATAAATAGATTGAGGCATCGGTTTTACTGTCGCGGATTTGTCGTGTCCATCGCATCCAGTGTAGACAGCATCATTGATTATAATGGGTTCTATTGGCTTTTGTCGTGCCGTTATTTATGACACAACGCATCCCCGCCATTGACAAGTTTTTCCGACAATCCATGTTTTCACTGTTACATGGTAGGGGGCGCTATTACACATCTTCTGAAAGAGTACAGAGTCTCAGATTCCAAAATCAAGCAAAAAAGAAGCAGAAACAATCCACATGTCTACGATCATCAAACATTCAACGGCATATAAATCAAAACTGCCAAATGTACTTGAATGAAATGTCGACCCAGGAAGAGGTGTAGGACTGTGAGGCTTTGGCGGTGTTGATGGACTCCATCTATATTTTGATCATCATCCTGAATCAGATCTGGAGAATTCTTTGATGAAAAGTGATTTTCTAAGCTTTTTATTCAAAATGTTGCTTTTTTATGAAACTTACCCACATTCAAGTGTTGATTAAAAAGAATGCATGAAACTAGAATAAAAGGTCTCTTCTTTCTTTGATATATTATTCAGATATTCATACAACAATATATTCTGAGGGCCATGAACATTTTATGAAAATGATCAAAAATGTTGGCTCTGGCTGGCAACTTAAAAAGAAAGAGTTAATAATGTTTTCAAAATGTTAGCATAAAAACATACATCTTACATGGAAATGTTTTTTTTTTTTTTTATGAAACGTTTTCAGAATGTTCAGAGAAAATTCAAACGTAACGTTCCAATTATGTTTGCAAAATGGAATGTTCCCTTAACATTCACATAACCAAGACATTAAAAAAAAGAAATGGACATTTTGAATGTTCAGAGAGCATTCAGATATAACATTTTCCTAACTTAATGGGAATGTTTGCAAAACATTATATTTTTGTAAGCTGGGAAGGCATTGCTACATGGTTGCTTACTGGGTCAAAGTGTACTCCACAAGTCCCAAAAAATCCCTAAGGATGAGCAATCATAATGAAGGTTGCCTTAGCAAACTGCCAAATATCCAAGAACATTGAAATATCCATCTGCCTCTGGATAACATTCTTCTCACAACTGTTCCCACTCATGGTTAAAAAGGGAAGTTGTAAAACTAAGATGCTTCATTATAAAGTGCAAAAAATAGTCATGCTTATGTGGCAATTAGACGTGCTGGATAGCACAATTATACCCATCTTTTTCACATTATGATTTAATCTCTTTCTCTCCTCTGAGCTTGGAGCTGGAGAACCACAGAAAATTTAACACTGCTGTCAGATGCAGGAAGTAACGGGAAGCTCCCGTCTCATTGGCTGATTGGCCCCCCACTGACGCTGCTCTTAAAATGGAACTCAGAGCACAAATAATTAATGCTTTTGTTTCACCTGCAGAACACGTGTCGAGACTTTGTGACACCGTTCAACGTTTAAACCACAGAGGCAATGTTAGACTAGTGTAGTAGCTAATATTGACATCCTGATCAAGATGCTGGAATATGCAGTTCAGATTCAGTTGTCACACTGGAAAAGGAAACCTTTGCTTTGTGGGAGCATTACAGCAATTTGGAAACATTACTATTTTTAAAGTTTTGAAAGAAGTCTCCTCTGCTCATCAAGCCTGCACAGATACTGTACATACTGCAAAACTACTATGAGTTGCATGGCATTCTGAACACTCCCAACAGCTGAAAATCAATTGTTCACGATTTATCTTTGAATTGTGCAACTGAAGCTTGTTTTCATCCGTCATTCTGGGCGCTCTGTCATCCGTTTGTCGGTGGAACACACAGCGTCAGTGTTCAGGGAAAGTGAATGGAGAGATAAACGAGGTTGACAGCGCAGGAGGAGAAAATGCCCCAGAGAATAAATGAGCCTGATGCATCATTTTCCAGGCCTGTTTGAATTCAATCAGCTGCTTCAGAGCTGCTGGACGGCTGAGTCACATGATAAAGCAGTTGGTCTGGATTATGTTATAGGTATTGATCATGAAGCTTCCCCGCATAACAGATCAATCTAGTCCAGTCTAAATAAGCTTCAGCACCTGCAAAGGGCTTTATGCTGAACGGCAACAGTGTTGGGGAAAGTTACCTTTAAAGTACTGTAATGCATTGCAATATTGTGTTACTAAAAAAGTAACTAATTACGTTACTTAGTTACTTTTTACAAAAATAATTCATTAAATTACTTTTGCGTTACTTTTTCCTCATCTGGGCTGGGCTGGGCTGTTTGTTTGTTTGTTTGCTTGTTTTTATAACAAGAAAAAAGTTGTAAAGGCCCTTTTGCACCAAAAGTGAAATGAATAAGCCTCAGGCTGAAGGAAATGCAAATTAATGCCTGTACAGTAGAGGGCGCAGCTCAAATAAACCTTTCAGCTGTGCTGCCATTCTGGATCGCAGACGAATGGAAGCTTGTTTCCGCCACTAAATAAAATAAATGTAATTGCGACTATCTCACAATTCTGACAATTCTTCTTTTCTCAGGATTGCAAGATATAAACTTGCAATTGCGAGAAACAAAGTCAGAATTGTGAGTTATAATGTCAGAATTGAGAGATATAAACTCGCAATTGTGAGAAATAAAGTCAGAATTGTGTTATAATATCAGAATTGAGAGATATAAACTCAAAATTACGAGAAATAAAGTCAGAATTGAGAGATATAAACTCGCAATTGTGAGAAATAAAGTCAGAATTGTGTTATAATATCAGAATTGAGAGATATAAACTCAAAATTACGAGAAATAAAGTCAGAATTGAGAGATATCAACTCACAATTGTGAGAAATAAAGTCAGAATTGTGTTATAATATCAGAATTGAGAGATATAAACTCAAAATTATGAGAAATAAAGTCAGAATTGAGAGATATAAACTCACAATTACGAAAAATAAAGTCAGAATTGAGAGATATAAACTCACAATTACAAAAAATAAAGTCAGAATTGAGAGATATAATGTCAGAATTGAGAGATATAAAGTCAGAATTGTGTTATAATATCAGAATTGAGAGATATAAACTCAAAATTATGAGAAATAAAGTCAGAATTGAGAGATATAATCTCGCAATTGCAAGAAATAAAGTCAGAATTGTGTTATAATATCAGAATTGAGAGATATAAACTCAAAATTATGAGAAATAAAGTCAGAATTGTGAGTTATAATGTCAAAATTGTGAGAAATAAAGTCAGAAGTGTTATAATATCAGAATTGAGAGATATAAACTCAAAATTACGAGAAATAAAGTCAGAATTGAGAGATATCAACTCACAATTATGAAAAATAAAGTCAGAATTGAGAGATATCAACTCACAATTGCGAGAAATAAAGTCAGAATTGTGTTATAATATCAGAATTGAGAGATATAAACTCAAAATTATGAGAAATAAAGTCAGAATTGAGAGATATCAACTCACAATTACGAAAAAAAGTCAGAATTGAGAGATATAAACTCACAATTGCGAGAAATAAAGTCAGAATTGTGTTATAATATCAGAATTGAGACATATAAACTCAAAATTACGAGAAATAAAGTCAGAATTGAGAGATATAAACTTGCAATTTTGAGAAAAAAATATATAATTTTTGATTTGATCATCATTCTGAATCAGATCTGTAGAATTCTTTGACAAAAAGTGATTTTCTAAGCTTTTTATTCCAAATGCTTTTTTTTATGAAACTTACCCACATTCAAGTGTTGATTAAAAAGAATGCACGAAACTAGAATAAAAGGTCTCTTCTTTCTTTGATATATTATTCAGATATTCATACAACAATATATTCTGTAAATGTATGCTCACATTGAGTCTAGAACTATAGAATAACCATCATGTTCACACCGAGCACACAATCCATCATGTTCACACACACGTACTCCTGATTTCTCTCAACATTGGAAGCTGTCAGTCAGTAAATGGGAAAACAAAGTAACTGTGTTAATTATTTGGATAAGTAACTCAGATATTATGTTGTAAATTTAAAAGTAATGCATCATTTTACTAGTTACTGTAAAAAAGTAATCTGATTACGTAACTCGCGTTACTTGTAATGCATTACCCCCAATACTGAACGTCACATGAATATAGGAAAACAGGTCTAGGATAGATAGATAGATAGATAGATAGATAGATAGATAGATAGATAGATAGATAGATAGATAGATAGATAGATAGATAGATAGATAGATAGATAGATAGATGTTATTCTCTGAAAATAAGTCAAATGAACTATTTTTATAAGATTTTTGGACAGTTTTTAAGCTTTTAATGTGCTTATTTGTGCTTTCTGGAGCTTCACAGCTGCTGGTCATTATTTGCCACATGCAGCTGTTAATTGTATTGGATTTAGACGTCTTCATTAAGATGAACCGTCTCTCCTCAGGTGGGTTTTTCCTCACTAATGTGTGTTAGAGCAGCACAAATGGCCTCTCGTCTTGAGTGTTTTTATAATGAGGTTACAGCCAAAAGCAGCCAGACGGAGCCTCTGAACTCAAGGCAGGAGTGTGTTCTTCTTATCTGTTCGGCTGATGCATGATGGGAAGTTTCTCATTGACACTCCTCTATTATGATGCAACAATAGTCTGTATATTGACGGTGAAGTCCTTGAGTTTTCCTGCTGCAGCTGTGTCTCTGCCCCCGATGTCCTCTTATTGAATTTGGCGTGTTTGTGAGTGCCAGCAGCTTCAGACAGACTCTGGATACGGTTTAAGGCCTCCAGGAGCCGCGGGTGTTTAACAAGAGCTGGAGATCCGTGTGATGCTAATGCCTGTCAAAGTGGAAAGAGACACACAGGGAGTCAAACTACAAAGTACATAACAGATCAGAATAAAAAGAAGACAAAAGGGAATTAAGCTGTTCAGTCCAATAAATAAACAGACAAGCAGTTCATTGACAGTCAAATACAAGTCAGGCATCGCTATTATTATTGCTCATATTTTTTGACGTTAAATAAAATGCATTGTATAGTATGGATTTGCATGCAGTTTTGGGGTGTTTATGAGCATAACAGACCTTAAAACCTAAAGATGGTGCATGTGAGTTTGCAAGTGAGATTATACATTTTTTTGTTTGATCCAGTGGGGTTTGACAGATGGTCCTCGACTGGTTTTGATAAAAGACTGATAAACCTCATCCTCTCCGCAGGAAGAGCGTCGTCTGTCAGCGATCCTCTGAGGAGCAGACGAGGTGAAATATAACTGCTCTTTCAAAGCTCAGGAGACTCATCGCAGTTAGGTTAGCCAATAAAATAAACCTATTAATAGTAAATAGCCTTTAGTTTATGTCAAAACCATAACATAGCATTTCAGTGGCATTAAATCTAACAGAAATGAACTACTTTTCAATAGCTGAAAATACTGTATAAATGAATGAATGAGAGAAGAAATAGAAGAAATAAAATTAGACACGAGAAAAAGACAGGGTCAATAGTTGAAAATAAAAAACTATTTATTTAATTTCAACTATAATTTTTATTTCTCCTAAGGATTTAGAAGAAACATCTGAGACAAAGTCCAAATTTAAGTCTGGGATTTAAATCCATCTTTTTGTCCATTAAAATGGTTAAATTAAGCTTGTCATTCCATTTGTCCCGGTTTGTGTTTGTTTGTTTATTGATGTTTCTCCTAAATACTTAGGAGAAATAAAAATAGGCAGAAATGAATTAATATTTGGATGAAAATAAACTATATGATTGCAGGTACATTTGGTGTCAAAAGTCATTATTTTTTTCAGATTTTTTTGAATGGTTATATTTTTAATTATTTGAATTGTCATGGATCACAAGTTGTTACAGGCCATAACAATATAAAAAAATTTTTTAAAAAGTGTCTTATATAGCTGAAAACCGTGATTTCTTGTTGTTGAATTAGTGTCAGTTCTGTTAATTCTGTCAAACTCTGTTCCCAAGGTCGAGTAACAGTGTTGAGAGTGTGTAACAGAATTGACAGTCATACACAGAGAACCACTCTCTCTCTCATACACATACACACACACACACACACACACATACATGACTGTCAACACTGTTACTTTACATTGGTAACAGAGTTTGAAGGTAACAGAATTGACAATGACCATAACAGAATTGACAGTCATACACGGAGAAACACACTCACTCTCTCTCTCTCTCTCACACACACACACACACACACACACACACACACACACACACACACACACACACACACACACACACACATGACTGTCAACACTGTTACTTTACATTGGTAACAGAATTTGACGGTAACAGAATTGACACTGACTGTCAAACTCTGTTACCAAGGTAGAGTGACAGTGTTGACAGTCATACACAGAGAAACACACTCTCTCTCTCACACACACACTCACACACACACACACACACGACTATCAACACTGTTACTCTACCTTGATAAAAGAGTTTGACAGTAACAGAATTGACAGTCATACACGGAGAAACACACTCACTCTCTCTCTCTCTCTCACACACACACACACACACACACACACACACACACACACACACACACACATGACTGTCAACACTGTTACTTTACATTGGTAACAGAATTTGACGGTAACAGAATTGACACTGACTGTCAAACTCTGTTACCAAGGTAGAGTGACAGTGTTGACAGTCATACACAGAGAAACACACTCTCTCTCTCACACACACACTCACACACACACACACACACGACTATCAACACTGTTACTCTACCTTGATAAAAGAGTTTGACAGTAACAGAATTGACAGTCATACCAGGAGAAACACACTCTCTCACACTCACACACACATACATGACTGTCAACACTGTTACTTTACCTTGGTAAAAGAATTTGACAGCAACAGAATTGACACTGACCATCAAACTCTGTTCCCAAGGTAGAGTAACAGTGTTGACAATCATACACAGAGAAACACACACTCTCTCTCTCTCTCTCTCTCTCTCTCTCTCTCTCTCTCACACACACACACACACACACACACACACACGACTATCAACACTGTTACTCTACCTTGATAAAAGAGTTTGACAGTAACAGAATTGACAGTCATACCAGGAGAAACACACTCTCTCACACTCACACACATACATGACTGTCAACACTGTTACTTTACCTTGGTAACAGAATTTGACTGCAACAGAATTGACACTGACCATCAAACTCTGTTCCCAAGGTAGAGTAACAGTGTTGAGAGTGTGTAACAGAATTGACAGTCATACACAGAGAAACACTCTCTCTTTCTCCCTTCTCTCTCTCTCTCTCTCTCTCTCTCTCTCTCACACACACAAATATGACTATCAACACTGTTACTCTACCTTGGTAACAGAGTTTGACATTAACAGAATTGACACTGACCATAACAGAATTGACAGTCATACACAGAGAAACACACACTTTCTCTCCCTCTCTCTCACACACATACATGACTGTCAACACTGTTACTCTACATTGGTAACAGAATTTGATGGTAACAGAATTGACACTGACCATCAAACTCTGTTACCAAGGTAGAGTAACAGTGTTGACAGTCATACACAGAGAAACACACTCTCTCTTTCTCCCTCTCTCTCACATATATGACTGTCAACACTGTTACTCTACCTTGAGTTTGACAGTAACAGAATTGAAACTAACCCTAATAGAATTGACTGTCATACAGAGAGAAACACACACTCTCTCACCCTTTCTCTCTCACACTCACATACATGACTGTCAACACTGTTATTTTACCTTGGTAACAGAGTTTGACTGTAACAGAATTGACTAATTCGGACAACAATCATGATTTTCAGCTATATAAGACACTTTTTACCGAAGATATCATATTGTTATGCCTGTTCCATCTTGTGGTCCATGACAAAGAGTAACAAGTTATTGAAATAATTAAAAATATAACCATCCAAAACAAAAGCTGAAAAAATATTGACTTTGGGCACGAATTGTACCTGTAATTATAGAATAACTCATACGCTCAGTCATATGACCAATCAAACGAACAGATCATTGTTTTAAAATTGCTAAAGAGACACATTGTTCCTCACGGTTTTCTCTCCATATTAAACTGAGAAACAAGAGTATTTTTGCCTCCGTAATATTCCAGCTCTAAATGAATCTCATTGGTGATTCTTCATTCCTGTGGGAAGAAGAGCAGAGGATGAGAGGAGAGATCAGATGAGACAGAACCACATATGGAAAGTTCATGTGTGCTTCATTACAGTCCCTGACATCCGTCTCCAGTTTTCACATTCATAAAACATATAAAAAATTCAGACTTCATGGAGCGTCAGGATGGATGTGGCTTCTGACGACTCTGGGTTTCAAATGAAATTATTTCCAGTCGGTTCCGCCAGAAAGGTGATCCCCTGCCAAATCTCCTTAAAATACGCCTGTCTTTGAACATGCAGTTGCGCAAACCACAAATGTATTAAAATATAATTCACAAATCTGAAAGAATAATAGCGTTAAATGAGACGAGGGAGAGTTCTGGAAAACACCCGAGAGCAAATCAAGCCATGTGTTTGTCGAGGGATGTTTATGATCTAATTACAGTGAGAGAAGCCTTTTTCTTTCCATCTCTTTATCTATGGTGTAATAGATTTGCTCTTTCTCTTTGTGCTGGTGTTTAATTGTGTCCTGCGGTATCGCGCTCATGATCTCATTTGTTTGAGTTGTGTGGAGAGGGACGGGATGAATATATTTCATGGAAATTACCAATAAGTCTGCAGGAGTCATATGATTAAGTAACACATTTACATTTAACAATTCAACATTTGTATCCAAAATGACTTACAGATGAGGAAACAAGAGCATCAATATTAGCATTTAGTGTTCCTGGTCAACTAAATTATATATATATATGAACAATATTTTGCCCATTTTTTGTATAGTTTGATACGTGATACATCCAAAAAAAAATCTTCATTTTTTTTTTTTTTTTTTTGCTGTATTGTGAAAGTTCAAACCACTAGAATGAATATTAGAAATGATGCTTGACTTAGCACCACTAATTAAAATCTCAAACAAATGATAGCAAGTACATGTATGGTTGAATGCAAATGCAGTATGTCATTGCAACTCATCTGTACAGATATACATGAGAAATTCCAGAAGCTCCATCTGGAAAAAACAGTTTACCGGAAAAGCTCTTTTG
>NC_090235.1:12122500-12312500 GCF_024489055.1 Chanodichthys erythropterus
GATGAATGGGCAGAAGGATAAAATGATAGATGGATTATGGATGAATGAAGGATGGATGAACAAGAAGAATAAATGGATGGATGGATGATGGATGGATGGGCATAAGAATAAATGATAGATAGATAGATAGATAGATAGATAGATAGATAGATAGATAGATAGATAGATAGATAGATAGATAGGTAGATAGATAGATAGATAGATAGATAGATAGATAGATAGATAGATAGATAGATAGATAGATAGATAGATAGATAGATAGATAGATAGGTAGATAGATAGATAGATAGATAGATAGATAGATAGATAGATAGATAGATAGATAGATAGATAGATAGATAGATAGATAGATAGATAGATAGATAGATAGATAGATAGATAGATAGATAGATAGATAGATAGACAGACTCCTCTTTCTCTCAGTGGACTTCATTAGCGTCAGTGTCTAATCTAGATGAATATGTCGCAGTAATTGGTTCATGTTAACAAACCTCTCAGTTTATAAAGGAGCTTCACACATCCCAGCGGTCAATATCACTCCGTCCGCAGCCTCTAACAAGACGAAGCGTTAGCCACTTAGCAAAGGTCAAGGATGGGAAGAGCAATAGTCATCTGATCGATCCATTAACCTGCCGTCCTCCATATGTGAAGCTAATGAAGGCCTTCTTTACCCAGGAGAAACAAACATCACATGAAGGCCCTGAGGTGTGATCCATCTTCCTGAAATCCAATAGCACCTGTTATGAAGAAAACAGTGCGGCTGTTATGATAGGGAAATTCTCTGGGAACCTAAAAGCAAACACAACTCAAATGCTTTCTAGTTAGTGACTATACATGCACTTTGATCACAACCAATCAAAAATCAATATTTAGGCAACAAATTTGTAACAAGAGCGATAGCACAAATAAAAAAAAAGCTCAAATAATAATATTTAACGAGGGTTGAAGCAGTGTTTTCAGAAGGCATTCACACTCCTGTCGTCTTCACATTGCTGCCATTATCCTAGACGGGTCACAGAATGGGAATTGAAGAAGGGAGAAGGTGTGTGAGAAAGAGAGAGAGAGAAACAGAGAGTGTGAAACAGACAGAAAGTGCTAATTTTAGCACACAGTGATAAACCTCGCTACCCTGTGGGACAGGCTGATATCAAAGGGAACACATGCTGACTCGGTTGCCATGGCGAGCATAATTCAACTTGGATGTCTCCTAATTGGAAAGCTGGGATATACAGGGGGACAATTAAATATAAAAAGGGTGCATATTTGTAATGACTATCAGGAATCACACATGCAACTATTCCGAGGCCGTGTTCATGACTCGAGAGAGAAGATTTCAAACAGGCTACACTACATCAATGGATAATTACAGAAAGCACAAGCGCTCGTGTTCACAGTGAATGTCAGAGGAATCTGTGTGGGATCTTTCTCCAAACCTCACATTTGGCTGCATGTAGAATCAGACAATGAAAACAGTTTGATAATGAACTGATTACATGAAGAAGATGAATAAAATCATGGATGTGCTGTTCCAAAAAAAAAAAAAGTATATATACATATATCGGATCAATATTTCTGAAAGCATAAAACCAATAGGAGTCCATGTTTCAAAATACTGAATCACCACATTGGGTGTTCCACCAGTACGGCGTGACAGGAGGACTGTGCTTTTCCTTTCAGAACAGGGATGAAAAAATAAAATGTTCATCTATCAGATCAGTATGACGAATTAAAATTATGAAAAAAAAAAAAGATGAATAATTGATTTGTTCATTACCAGGCAAAGACATCCGCAAAAGTTAATAAAGATTCCCCGTCTCTTAAAATGGCCCTGAGAAGCAGACTATTCCCGGTGATTCATCAAACCTCATTGGCTCCCTCCGAAAACCCCACGACGGCTTCCTTCCCGGTCATCCGTCTCTCACGGCATCAGGTGAGACTCCAGCTTGAACATCTCTGAGTTAAAGGAAGATTGCTGTACAGCAGCTGTAAAAGCTGTCCAGTTGTAAAAAAGAACAGAAAAGGCATATATAATGCCCCATTTCACAAGATGTAATATAAGTCTCTGGTGTCTCCAGAATGTGTCTGTGAAGTTTCAGCTCAAAATCCCCCACAGATCATTTATTATAGCTTGTTAAATTTGCTTCTATTTGGGTGTGAGCAAAAACACACCGTTTTTGTGTGTGTCCCTTTAAATGTAAATGAGCTGCTGCTCCTGGCCCCTTTAATACATGTAGAGTGGAAACATAGTGGCCAAGCAGGGAGCACAGCAGTAGTTTTAATTACAGCACTGATGTGGACAATAAGCACAACATTTAAATGTGCATGTTAGCATGAGATCGGTGAAGAATTAATTCCCAACGTAAAATATATATACCAAAGCAATACTTCAGCTTAGGTCTGCACACATCCTGGCCCATGTGTCTGCTAGACTTCCATTGTAAGTTAATATCCACTGCAGCAAACGGACTGATCTTCAGTGCTGATTCAGGTTTATAACCATCTGCTCCTGCCTAACATCACGAGACTGAGATTCAGCGCATAACAACTTCCTTAGGATCACGTTATTGTGTAAAACTTCTGTGCATTTATGGGTGTTTAAATTTAATACAAATGTGTATTATTACTGAAGTGTAATGCTTTTGACCAAAACAATGTTTCTTCAGTATATATATATATATATATATATATATATATATTTATTTATTTATTTTTTTATGTATGTAATGGGTCAGTGACGTGAATTTTTTTTTGTCCAAAGGCCTAAATAATAATAAAAAACAAAGATATGACATCCAAAGTATTTAAGATAGTAAAACTAGATCTCTTTTATTAAATCCAAAAGTTTTTAAATATATTTTGCTACATATAAAGGTATTTTAAAGATTTTGAAGTGTCAAAGGGTCATTCGGTTTAACCGTCCTAAGGACAATACAGCCATTTCATTTGTGATTAAAATATCTTAAAATGTAATAAATTTATTTATTTTTTATTCCGCCATGATTTTACAACATCATATATCAACAGTGCAAATTGGTATTAAAATTATGCATAGAAGTCGTTGCTTTATGAAAAAGAATGTCTGGAAAAATGAATTTCATTGATGTCATTTGGAGTAACCAATATAAAGGGAACATTTTGGATCAAGTCATGTGGTCAGTATCATGTGACAGGATGTGACATCATTCAGACACCTGCAAAGGACCACATGGTCGTGACACAAAGTAACGAACTAACTCTTAACTATTTGAAAAATTCATGTTTTCACTTGATCATCATACGTATGTCCCGAAACATCAGGTCATTCGGTACAACCGCTATAAAACATGGAAAATGTTGTAATATTTTAAAAACTTGCACTAAATATTTGATTGTCCTTTTGCTAGCTAGCTAGATATCATCCTGTTAGCATTGTTTGAAAATATCGTCATTCGGTATAACCAAACGTGTCATTCGGTAAAACCGAAATTTTGGTTAAACCGAATGACTTTTTTGGTGGCAAATTTTGTTTATCTTGTAAAAAATGACAAAAGCAGTTAATTAATTATAAAAACCACATAATCTCTTTCTTAGCACGTAATAAAACTTCAAAATTAATTATATCTCCATTATGGTTTTTTTTTACACTTTTAAAAACCTTATTCGTCAATGACCCACAAGATATTTACATCACTTAAAAATTCACATCATTATATATATATATATATATATATATATATATATATATATA
The DNA here is from genome assembly GCF_024489055.1 of Chanodichthys erythropterus. Classification (NCBI taxonomy): domain Eukaryota; kingdom Metazoa; phylum Chordata; class Actinopteri; order Cypriniformes; family Xenocyprididae; genus Chanodichthys; species Chanodichthys erythropterus. The sequence goes on from NC_090235.1 coordinate 12,126,228, forward strand.
TAAAATGAAGTTTTTAAATGAGTGGGATTAATGTTAAATAATATATTAATATTATTCATTAAACATTAATATATATATATATATATATATATATATATATATATATATATATATATATATATATTATATATATATATATATATATATATATATATATATATTATATATTATATATTATATATATATATATATATATATATATATATATATATATATATATATATATACACATAAAGAATTAAAAAGTGAAATTTCAGTTTTATAGTTATTATATATCTGTAAGTTTTTTCTTTTTTTTTTTTTTTTCTTTTAAAGCCTAATATTCTTGGAGTATTATATACCATAGTATACCAGCATCTCACATAATGGTTGTCAATAAACACTATAGTACTGTCACAGTAATTTGTTATACAGTCTTCAAGTGTATATTTATGGCTATTTATTGTCAGTAATTCTAAATAAACCTTCATAACCTCTAATTAGCAGTTGTTCATAAAGCATAATTTCCTCTCTTCCTAGAAGCACCTTGGGCTCAAAGTTAAGCGTTTAATGATCGTCACAGAGCTCATCATGATCTACATGACCGCAGGAAACTCGTTTATGAGACTGTTATGAAGATAAAGGATGGTGTGCTGTCTGTGTTGAGGGTGATGTGGATCCAGTAATGTCAGATCTCCTCATTTAATCATGATCCGGGAGCTTCATATGGATGCTGACAAAGAGCAAATCAGTTTATGATGATCAGTATGAAGAAATAATGAAAGCAGATCATGATCAAATAACATTAATGCAAACTCTATCAATATGTTTATATGTTTAAATGGACAGTGCACCAAAACTGGGCAAGTAATGGCATATTTAAACAGCCAGAGCAGTACAGCTATTTGACATTAGAGGGCGCAATTTGTTAACAAATCATCACATTCTCTGAGATCAACGCAGTGTTCATTTACTACCATTGAGTTTAATACCACCATTTAGTTTTTACTTGGTTTTTCATTTGAAATTTTGTTAAAGTTTAATTTTGTTGTGCGTTTTGTCATTAGTTGACCTATTCAAGCACATCAAGTTAAAGTAAATGAAAAATGTTTCCTTGGAAACTAGCTGAAGTTTAATTTTTTATAAAGTCTTATTTGTTAACATTTTATTTTAAGTGGCACACACACACACACACACACACACACACACACATATATATAAATATAAATTCCAGATAATCGAGATTAATAACACATTTATGTTAATGGCAGGAACCTGTTTTGGGCAAAAATGCTTTGCATAACTAGTCACTAAAGTCACTAAAGCAATCAAAATGCACAATTTTGGTATTTTAATATTGATTAACATCAACCAACAATTCAACATTGGCTGAAAAAGAATGTGAGGGGAAACAGATTGATTAGACAAGATTTAGATTACAAAGACACACTTGTGTATTATATAAGTGTGAAATACAAGTGTGAAGAATAAAAAAAACACAAATGTCAGACTGTCGTATTTGGTTTAAGTTCTTTAAAGGTGCATTCAATACAGTGTTTTTCAGTTCGTCTACATTTGCAGGCATATGTACAGGATTTATATACAGTCCTCATAGAAAATAAAACTAATAAAAAATAATGAGCTTTTGTACAGAAGTAAAAGAAACTATATATACACATATCTTTTAAATGAAAGGCATATAGTACACTGCAGCGAGTTTCTCTCCCGTCATACATATTATATGCTGAAATGACATCCGTCTGGTTTTCATACAGAAAAACATGCCACGATCGTCCCGGATGTGAAACACACTCCATGTGACAGTGAGGAGAAGACATCTCCAACTAAAACACAGAAAGAGAAAGACTACGTCGTTTTCTGTTTTTTTTTGTTTTTTGTTTTGTTGCTTTATGACCTTTTGCTAAAGTGAAATGTGATTTGTAAACTAAAGATGATTATATAGAGTCAATCTCAAGATCACAAAACATTTCACCCCAAAATCTAAAGAAAGAAATAGGGAATTATATTTTGCATTATGAAAAAGTAAACAAATTTGCACACTCAAATTCTCATTCTCATTATTTTAATGGGAATATTATATTTTCTTTATGCAAATCAAATGTTTTGTTTTTTCAATTTTAGGGTAAAAGGTGATGTGGACATGAAATCCATCCTATAAAAGAGTGAGATGTGAAACACACACACACACACACACACACACACACACACACACACACACACACACACACACACACACACACACACACACACACACACACACACACACACACACACACACACACACTTCCGTGCACAAACATGCACATGGTGTTCATACAATCATGCAAAAATAGACATGTTTACATACACCTCTCTCTCTCTCTCATATTTCCCATCTCACACTTTTGCACAAGCTGTAAATATATTTTTCTCTGTACTTATAATATCTTTAAATATTTAAGGATAAAGCGCTCAAAAAATAAATAACCACAGTTTAGGTTTTTCTATTGCAAGATAGTGATTCATTCTTCTTTTAAAACTCTGTATGTGCAAGTTTGGTGCAACGTTGAATCTTCTTGCCCTAAAAAAACAAACAAACGTTACATTCAATACTGGAAACTTCAATCCCTGACGGAGTCAGAAGCGCTCTCCGAGAGTCCTTTACAATCCCGACATTCTCCAGTCTTTGCTTTGAGGTCTGGAAGAGTCCAACGCATCCCAAAATATCCAAACACAACCAAGATTGCACTTCAAGTATTCAAATGAAAAGTGTTTTCGTGTACCAAACCCCAGTGATTCACCGCTGTTAATGCCAACACTGACCGAGGCTGGTGCAGCTATTGCAACGCTGTTTGATTTGTCAGAAACTTGATGGTTTTTCTTGTTCAAGTTTGGTTTTATATCAATAAACATTCCAGAAAAAAATTATTATATATATATATATATATATATATATATATATATATATATATATATATATATATATATAGCTTATCATAAGATTTTAATACTCTTAAATGTGCCTCAACAAAATGTCCTTTTCACTGGCCTGGTAAACCATCTAGACAGGAAGTAGAATTGTGTCCAGTAAAGACTTCATCACATCCAGCTTACAGTGATGCTCACATCAGAAACAGAAGTCACCAGACCTTCATCACACACATCACAAGGTCCGAAAAATCCACTTGGAGTGAAATATAAAACTCAGTCAATCATAGTCTGGCACAATCATTCTCAGTGTCAGTAAAACCGTCGAGTGCAGCTGAGGCCCGAAAAAGAGCCACGAAGGAGCCGAGATGGCGGAGATGAGTCCATTCCTATAGACGAGAGCGAACGAAGCAGCTTCGCATCTTGCCACCAAACACTAATGTAAACAGACCGCTAGTGCGAGTGTGAACAACCCGATTCCTCTCTTTCAGAGGGAGAAAAACTCAGGATATAAACCAAAAAGTGCCGTCAAAATCACAAATGCAATGGAAGAAAATCACTATAAAGACATTGCAAATTGGAAGTCTGTCAGTGTAAGAAGCGTCATGCTTTTCTTGGTTTGGTATATGAGTGAAAACTCTGATGCAGCATTGAGATTATTATTCGTCCTCAGCATTGCTTATGCCGTCTTAGGAAACACATGAACGGAGAAAACTATGAGGGAGACTCACTTCTCGCACTCATTGACCTCAGCAGCTTCGCACAGAATATATTAAAGCACTTCAGTACGTCAATGAAAAGAGGCACTGACGCCCTCATGACCCAAGTCACCTTCAGTTGGGTGAATCTCATGAAAACGGACAAGAAATGTCATTTTTCACCTCAAAATCAGAAGAAATTACCTTTTGCATGAAGAAAAAGACACATTTCTTATTTGGGAATTATTTTCATGACATTAAACATTTCTCTACAACTGTAACGTGCAGAGCGCCACACATTACATGTGGGAAAAAATCTGTATATCAATGCCACAAATTAACAATTCGTTCCAATGACTTACTAATACGTGATAATACTAAATTTAGTAAATCATGGCCATGTTGTAATAATTTGTTCCCTTGTTTTAGTTAAATCAAAACAAGTGAAACGAATTAGTACAACATGGCCAAGATTTACTAAATCGAGGTAATGAATTATTATATTGTGCGCACAATATTAAAACGAGTGAACTAATTTTTATATCATGCACATGATTTAGTAAAATGACATAACAAATTTTTATATTCTGCGCACAATTTAGTAAAACGAGATAACTAATTTTTATTTTGTGCACATGATTTAATAAAACAAGATAAATAATTTTTATATTGTGCGCGCAATTTAGTAAAACAAGAGAACAGATTTTTATATTGTACGCTCGATTTAGTAAAACGAGGGAACGAATTGTTAATTTGTGGCCATAAACAACTGGAACTTCAGCTTTAAGCTGATATTTAGCTTTTTGCTTTTAAAAGCAACAAGCAAAAAAAAAAAAAACACTTCTGAAATATCTGTAATTTTAAGTTTTCTATAATTTCACTTTTCAGCAATGGATTATTATGAAAATAGTAAAAGTTACAATGAAAAATGTTAACGTTTCTCAAAATTGCCTTCATTTTTTTATGCAAATGCAATTAGAATTTCTGGTATTTTTCTCGAGATATGAATATATGGCATTTATTCGTGAGATTCACCCTTTCACCTGCATAACACGACTAAAATAAAGCCATTATAATGAAACAACTCTTATTATTGCACTGGGCAACTTTTGGTAATCGTAATGTCCTCCTCTATGACATCAGTTACAAAAATAGGAAAATAAGTTTTTGAGCGATGAACTTCTATTAACGATTCTTTACATTAGATTTGTTTAGGATGAGCTTAGAATGAAAATGTGCAAGGGAAGTGCATGTGGTGAAGAGCGAGAGAGACCCTCTCGCTCTCTCTGAAGAGTTCAGCCCAGAGTCGCCCCCTGGTGGCCCTGAGATGCAGCCCTGAGACCCGCAACATGAGGCCAAATACAGTCAAACGAACAAAAACACCGCCCACCCGGGCGAGCTGCTCCAGCTGATGCCCATCCGTCGGGAATGTTAGCCGTTGATCACATTCACAGTGTGGATTCGCACTCCACTTTGCAGGTTGTAGTTGCGGCACCTTTGCGAGTGAGCTTGAGGAAGCTGGGCTTCTCTGTGACGCCATTGTTACTAGATGACGTCAGCGCCTTCGTCTGCTCGCCCTTCGACCCGTCGCCCTGTCCGCTGGACCCCGGGTAGATGACGAGGAAGCAGGACGCCAGGAAGCCCAGGAAGGAGCCGCCGGAGGCCACCATGGGAATGACCCGCACGCTGCCCACCGCGTCCACCACCGCGCCCAGCGCCGACGCCACCAGGATCTGAGAGATGTACACTTGGCATGACAGGATGGCGCAGTCGATGCCAAAGCCTCGCTTGGAGTTCCCGGGACTGTGCTGGACGTACTGCAAACAGCAAAAACACATCAGTCACATCTCAACGTCCCGTGATTCTGCTCTCTGTCCTGCAGCTGTGTGTGTTTCACTGACAGAGATCAGTTCAAGAACTCTCAGACAGCATTAAAAACTAAAGCAATATAACATTTATTCATAAGACTGATATTGCACTGGGCAGCTTAGCTGACAGAAATCTGTTCAGAGGGCATTAAAAACTAAAACAATCTCACACTGGGCAGCTTTTGGTAATCATAATGTTCTCCACTAGGACATTGTTTAATAAAAATAGTGGTTTTGAACGAATAACTTCTGAAAGTGGTTTATTTAGCTAAATAATGATTCAGGAGGAGAATACAACAGATATCAGAGAATTTGCACCTTTAGATTCACCAGTAAAACTTGCATTGCATGAGCTGCTCTAAGAAGGCTGTGATTTAGAGAAAATCCAATAACTAATGATACATTTTAAATAACCTGTGGAGTAGAATCAAATGCATCCATCATGGTAGCATTTGTTGTAATTCCTTTAATTTATGCATATTGAAATGGAAAATTCCTAGACCTTGTGACCAGTGAATTAATAGCCACGATATTTCTATTTGTTTATGATAACAAGACACAGATTTTTGCAACTGCAATTTGAATTTCTAGCTGATTAAATATTTATATATTTTAAATATAGATTTAAATATTTTATAAAAATGTTTTTATTTTTTAAAAATAATAATAAAACAAAACACAATCAGCAGCATTAACTATTCAATTTGCTTGCTGGACAGACTTTGTAAAAAAATTATAGAGATTGAAATTTCAATTTCTAGCAGATTTCATATTTATACATTTTAAATATACATTGAAATATTTGATAAAAAATATTTATTTATTAAAAATAAAATAAAATTTAATTTTAAGCATTACCTATTCAGTTTGCTTTGCATGCTGGACAGATCTTTTTTTTTTTTTTTTTTTTTTAATTATAGAGATTGCAATTTTAATTTGTAGCAGATTGAATACTTCTATATTTTAAATAAACATTTAAATGTTTGATCAAATGTTTTTATTTAATAAAATAAAATAAATAAATAATAATTTAAAATAAAATAAATATATATTATATATATATTATATATATAATTTTTTTTAATGAATCAGAATTTACAGCACTACCTATTCAGTTTGCTCATGTGCAGGACATAATTTATAAAATTTCTAGAATATTAAATATTAGAATATTATGTAATTTTAAATATATAAAATATATTAATTATATGTTATACCACTACTGATTACAGGCAAAGTTCATTTGTTTTTAAATAGCTAAATTGTCATCATGCTACTGAACACTGTAGTCAAGTTAGAGACTCGTTACACCCAGAAAGTAATCTGATGACACGTAATGCCCGTTACCTGTAAAAGTGTCACCCTCAACACTGGTCACGGCGGTCAGGACAAAGATTAGGTCAAGCGACGGGATTAGCTTTAATACGGCAGGATTAGAGTCTCAGAGAGATGAATGTGAGAGCGCGGGCGACTCTGACCTCTTTAATGTCGTGATACTGGCCCAGCAGAGCGTACGGACAGTACGAGATGCTCATGGAGATGATTCCCATGCTGCTGATCATCACCATGGAGACGTAGACGTTTGGGAAGATGGCCATGACGGCCGTACCGACCGCGAAGCACAGAGTGCCCAGGATGTAGATGACCTTTATGCTGAGGTCAAAGTTATCCAGGTACTTCTGCAGTAAAGCTGCGTCACAAAAGAAATGAAGAATTAGACTTGATCTGATCAGACGGCCGCAGATCTAGTTTCAGGATACGCACCTGAGCAGATGGCAGCGGTGGTGGCGTAAATCACCAGCCCCCAGCAGCCCATCTGAACCCCTCTGTGGTAGTTATGAAGGGCCGTGGAGTTCAGCGGGGCCTACAGGGAACACAGACATTATATTCAGGTAACCTTTCCAATTGATGTCAGAGATACTACACAACTTCCCTCTCTCTTTTTTAGCTCTCTAAAAACTGAAATTGAAAGGACTTGAACCATGTCGTATCTTCACTGTCAGTTAATATTTAAATAATTTAAAAAACATTTGCCTGTTCATGCTTCTCAGGTGACGGTTAATGGTCACATGACCAAAACATGTAAACAAATATTCCATCTTTTTTATTAAGTGTTTTTTATTTGTTTTTATTTTAATCAATTAATTTTAATTATAGATTTTTTATGATTTAATTATCAGATTTCTTTAAATTAAAAATGTAAAGCTTTTCATTAAAATAAATACATCAATAAATATTTTATTACTATGATGAACACAATCATACCAATAAATAATAATAATAATAATTATTATTATTATTATTATTATTACAAATATTCTTCTTTTAATGTTTATTTTGCTTTTATTTTTAATTAATTTTAATTTGATATTTTTACGATTTAATTATCAGTTTTAAATTAAACGACAGCTTATTAAAATAAATACATCAATAAATATAACTGTATTATGATTATTATTATAAACAATAAAATATGAAATTTTGTAATAATAATAATAATAATAATAATTATTATTATTATTATTATTACAATTTTTTCATCTTTTCTTAAGTGGATTTTATTTGTTTTTAATTTCAATTAATTAATTCTACTTTTATGTTTATAATTTAATTATCACATTTTCTTTTAATTAAAAATCAACTTTTTAAAATAAATACATAAATATTATAATTATTATAAACAAAATCACACAAATAAATAATAATAATAATTATTATTATTATTATAATTTTTATTGTTGTTGTGACACATATTTAATTTTTGTATTTGTTTTTATTTTTAATGAATTTATTTTAATTTTATATTTTAATGATCAGATTTTATAATTTTGAGCTAAAATTCAGCTTTTCTTAAAATACATCAATAAATATTTTATTATGATTTATTATAAACACAATAAAAGAAGATGAAATATTTGTAATAATATTAATTATCATTATTATTATTATTATTATTATTACAACAATTTTTCATCTTTTCTTATTTTTAATTAATTAATTTTACTTTTACATTTTTATGATTTAATTATCAGCGTGTCTTTTAATTAAAAGTCAACTTTTTATTAAAATAAATACAGCAATAAATATTATTTATATATTTTAAATATTTTCTTTTTTCAAAGCTATATATAGTGCTTAAGTTGTATGTACTAGTTTTATGATTCTTTCATGGTTCTTGACAATAAATAAAAAAAAAATGTACATAAAATGACAATAAAATGATCATTTTATGGTTAACTATTCCTCAAATGAAAACACAGGATCTCACCGTAGGGTCGCCCTCGTAGATGACCTGTCCCATGAAGTCGGTGTAAAACACGGCCTCTGCGATGATGGAGAACCATGTGACCAGGTGACACACGCACAGTCTGAGCAGCTCTTTGGGCATCTTCAGCATGGACATCCAGAGCAGTCGTACGGTGGTCTCGGCCTCGCCCTCCTCGCTCTCCGTGTCTCCGCTGGAGTTGGTGTTCCCGCTCTGATGCCTCGCTCTCTGCCCGTTCCTCTGCTTCTGCCGCTTTTCAATCTCGTAGATGTCGTTCATGCTGCGGGACGACTTGATGAGGAACGCCGCGTTGGCGCGCCGGTAACGGTAGCGGTGGGATCCGACCCGGCCGTAGTAGGAGAAGGTGCAGGACGACTGTCGGTAGAAAGTGTGGCGTCTGCGGCGCATGGACGCGCTGTTGCTGGAGGGCTTCAAACCGGGCGGTCCGTGGCCGTTGAGGTCCGTCGGATGTCCGTTGGGCGCTTTGGATTCGTTGAGCTGATTGTTAAGCAGAGCTTCTTCTCCCTCGCTTTCCATCTGCTGCATAAACGCTGATAAGCGACTGAACCGTCCGCGCAGCAACTCCTGACTCCCTGCGCTGCTGCTGCGGCGCGGCGGCGACCCGTGATAGGAAGAGATGCGATCTTGAAAGATGGACGGCTCGATTTCGCGCAGGAACAGCATATCGTGGTCTAGGTGGTCCAGCGTGGCGTCGGCCATAGCCAGAACGGAGTCGCTTTTACTGCGAACGATGTCCACGTCCAGGAAGTCCATATCCAGCTCGCGCTCCGATCGCCTGTCCGTGTCGTAATAGTCGTAGGGCTCGTCTTCGTGGATCATGTCCAGCTGGGGATGGTGCGGCGCGATTTTAACGCTGGATTCAGTTTCCGCCTCCTCGTCCAGACGGTCTTGCTGCGGACTGAACTGCTGCTCCTCGATACTGAACAGGTGCAGAGCCACGGAGATCGTGAACAGAACCGCAGCGAACAGGAACAGGATTTGCTCTTGAGACTTGAAGGTTCGACCCAAGAAGGTGTGCGTCCAGTCAAGACCGCCCAGAGCGTAACCCACTGCTCCACCGAGCCCTGAAACACACACACGCACAGTTTAGGAAACGTTTACATGACAACGATGTACAAAAAACGGAAATGTTTTTCCCTTTGTTTTTTTCGCGTATAGACAACAACGTTGTCAAAACGATCCTCGTTCACACGGATCCGCAAGAACGACTAAAAACACTGTATTCTGCTGCCACGCCAGTAGATGGCGATGTCACTTTGTAAAGAAACACACGCGCCTATAAACTGAACACATAATGCGCATGACATCAGTGTTTCCACAAATTTGCATTTTTGTAGTTTACATGGAGATGATGATGGTATTGTTTTCAAAAACTTGCACTTTGAAACCCGTTTTCAAAGTTTGCATTTTCAGGCCCCCAAAACACTGTTGTCGTGTAAATGAACGGCCAAAACGCATAAAAAGTTTTGCGTTTTTAGTTGAAAACGGTGTTTTGAAAATGCAGCTTTCTGCAAAAAATTACATAAATATCTAAACGTTCTTAAATCAAGATACATTTACTTGAGAAGGAAAATTATTTGTGAAGTCATTGACAAAAATGTATTTTATATTTTTATCAAATTTCTTATTATTTTCATATTTTTATTTGAAAAAAAAAAGTATCAAAATTAAATTAGTTTATGCTTAAAACAAGCAAAAAATATCTGGGGTCAGAAAAATATTATTATTATTATTGTTATTATTATTACTACTACAACAATTTTTCATCTTTTCTTAAGTGGATTTTATTTGCTTTTATTTTTAATTAATTAATTTTACTTTTACATTTTTATGATTTAATTATCAGCTTATCTTTTAATTAAAAGTCAACTTTTTATTAAAATAAATACAGCAATAAATATTATTTATATATTTTAAATATATTCTTTTTTCAAAGCTATATATAGTGCTTAAGTTGTATGTACTAGTTTTATGATTGTTTCATGGTGATTGACAATAAATAAAAAAAATTACATAAAATGACAATAAAATGATCAAAACGCCAAAACGCATAAAAAGTTTTACGTTTTTAGTTGAAAACGGTGTTTTGAAAAAGCAGCTTTCTGCAAAAAATTAAAAAAATATCTAAACGTTCTTAAATCAAGATACATTTACTTGAGAAGGAAAATTATTTGTGAAGTCATTGACAAAAATGTATTTTATATTTTTATCAAATTTCTTATTATTTTCATATTTTTATTTGAAAAAAATGTATCAAAATTGAATTAGTTTTTGCTTAAAAATATCTGTCAGTGGGGACAGAAAAATGATCTTAAGTTTATTTTTCTGACTCAATTTTGACACTTTGAGGGAAAAAAGTAAGTGTATCTTGATTTTTTTTTTTTTTAGATCTCTATAATAAAAAACAAGACAAAAAAAGGAAATAAGTACCTAAAAATATCTAAAAATAATAATAATAATAAAAATCTATAAACCAAGATACATAAAGTTGAGAAGAAAAATTAATTATTAAGTTGTGTTTTCTAAAAATTGTATCAAAATTAAGGGAGTTAATGCTTAAAACAAGAAAAAAAAAAAAAAAAAATCAGATTATTGTTTTGCAGATATTTGTTCTTGCTTTAAGCATAAACTTAAGGAGCCCCTGAGAGGACATGGTGATGGAAAAAACATGGGAAGGATGGGAGGGAAAAATTACACTTCGATGCTTTTGTGTTTGCCTGCAAAATGTTTGTGTTCCCCGAGAAACTTTGCGTTCGCTCACAAATGCACTGAAATATATTTATTCCTCCACAAAAGTTTTGCGAGCGAATGCAAAAGTTTGGCAAGAGAACGTAAAAGCATTGAAATACAATTTTTCCTCCCATCGCATATTTTTTCCATCACCATGTCCCCTTAGGTGTTCTGTATAAAATGTTCATACATATTTTTAAAAAACAAGGCTTAATATCTTCAGTAATAGTCCTTCTCAAGTAATTGTATCTTGACTTAAGAATGTTTAGATATTCGTACTGGAAAACAAGACAAATATGGTTGTAATATCTTAAAATACCTTGAGATTGAAGATGTCACTTGAATGAATAACAGCGAGACAATATTAAACACGAGAGGAGTTTATCTGCGCTGTGAATATGCAGCCAGACTCATGACACAAGTAGTGATGTATGAGGAGTTTCTGTGTGTTGTACCTGCAGAGAAAGCGTGGATGTTGAGGGCCATGTCCTGCTCCTCGGTGTCGGCAACGTCCAGCAGATACGCTCGTATGGGGCCCTCCGTCGCATCCGCGCAGAAATCCAGCACCACCACCCCCAAAACAGTCATCACTATTCCTATCGGCTGGTTATTGGGCACGTCTCCTAGAGCAAGACCTGAGAGACACACACAGAAACAGCTTTATGTTACGTATTAGGAGACGGATCATCTGACATTCGAGAGTTTTACACAATTTCCTGGTTAATTTGGAGGGAAAAATCTACAGGATCAGTGTTGCTATGGTTAACTAAAACTAAACCTAAAAATAGTTTGCGGAAAACTGAAATGAAGCTGGAAAAAAAAAGTCATTGATGAACTTAAAGTCCCCCTGTGGTGAAAATCAAGTTTTTAATGTTGTTTATATCTCTATGTGTTGTTTTTAATCTGCTTTAAGACAAACCATGTGCAAATTCATGAGTCCAACACCATTGCTGAGGAATTTCTCCTTAAAACTGCAGTGAAAAAAAGAAAAGTGTCAAAAAGTGTTTTTGACGTCACAAACTACCTTGTAACCAATCACGTCGACGAGTAGATCTCTGAAGTGAGTAGAGGCGGGGCTAATGTGCATATTCATATAACCGCGTATACTAAATGAGTCAAGGGTGTAGAGTTACATTCAAGCTATTTAAGGCATGAAGACATTTTTCAAGGAAAAAAACATTTAAATATGCCATTTTGGTGATCAAAAAGTGAGTTTTAAGGGATACAATTATTGACTACAGGGTGAAAAAAGCTCAGTTAAAAGCTGGAAAAGTTGAAAGTTAAAGTACTCAAATGACTAGAAATAAAACTGACAAAAATTAATTAAAGCTATATAGAAATATTTAAACAAAAATATATTCGACAAAAGCACATAACAAAATAACTAAAACTAAAATTAAAATGAAAATTGAAAAAAGAAATACTAACATTGTAATATTTTATAAAATATTAAGAAATATTATAATAATGCATAAATAATACTAAAATATCACTATTATTAATGTATTTAAATGTGTTAAATAATAGTTGAAAACATTATCAAATTACCAACGATTTAAACCTACATGGACCAATAACTTTCATTTATAAAGTCATATGGTGTCTATTATATTCAAACCTAGTTTTACATTTTTTTATTGACTTTTTGGCTAAAAACAAACAAACAAAGCAGCAAGAAACACCAGCTTCTGAATCATATTGGTGAACGTCAACACGGTAAACATGCATTATATAAATGAATTAAATAACAACCCATTTCCAGCAGTTGTATTTATGTCCTTAATGTATTTTGGATTAAAAAAATACATATAATGTATAAATAAAAATTAATAGAGAATTATCAGATTATTTTGACAAAAATGCATTAAAATAGGTTTTAAAAGTACCCATTTTATGAATGTTTCTTTCATAATCCATAGTCACGCATAAATGACATCTTCATAGGTCAAAGGTCGAAAGTCATATCACAAACAAAGAAACTGATCTGGTGATAGTTGAAAATAATTAGTTACAGAGCACACACACACACACACATACACACAAAGCAGTGAATATTTTGAATGATGGCTACCTACAATTACACTTTCAGCAGATTGTACGTGCACTTTTACAGTTCATCAATATTTCACACACACACTTTCATGTACGCTGACACACACACAGCCCTCTGGGAACACAAACATCCCGGTTCAGACCTCTGTGTCCTGACCTTGATCCGGCACATTGTCACAACATGCACCATGTTACATGTGTGTGTGCGTGAGAAAACACACAGACATATATTGATTGTTCTGCTTATTTTAGAGCTTTTCCAGAGTTACAATAGAGCATGTGTGCCGCTACAGCCTGGGGTCACGGGGTCACTTAGTGCTTTATTTCTGTAATTATTGGTGTTTGCTGCTGCTCACAGTGATCTGAATAAACCTTAACCTAAAGTATGAAACTTTAGTGAGTCACTCGTCCCACACCGTTTATTCTGCAGAATGAATTTCTTTCATGAATAATTCTTCATTGCAGAGAGACGTGCTGTGCTCAATTTTGGATTAAAAAACAGAAAAAAGAAAAAAATCCAGACTTACATTGAAGACTTTTGATTTGGGCTAGTAATAAAGAATCCCCTAGCAACCATCCAGAACAGCCTAGCAACAGCTAGAAATGCACTAAAAAAAAACCACCATAGAAACCTCTTAGCAACATTCTAGCAACAAAATAAAATAAAATATATTTCTAATGCATTTCTTTCTAATATTATTTTAAACATTGTTATATATGAAATGGAATGAAAAATAAAAAAATAAATACAAATGGAATGAAAAATAAAAAAATAAATAAAAATACAATTTAAAATAAAATAAAAAATCTTTCTAATACATTTATTTTCTAGTATTATTTTAATAATAATAATTGTTATATATAAAATGAATAAAATGAATAAAATAAAATAAAATAAAATAAAATAAAATAAAATAAAATAAAATAAAATAAAATAAAATAAAATAAAATAAAATAAAATAAAATAAAATAAAATAGCAATGCCTTGGTGACATCCACAACATACTAGGATGGTGGTGCACAAACAAACAAAAAATAAATAAATAAATAAAAATAAAATAAAATAAAAATACATTAAAAAAAAAAAAATCTTTCTAATACATTTCTTTCTAGTATTATTTTAAACATTGTTATATATAAAATAAAATAAAATAAAATAAAATAAAATAAAATAAAATAAAATAAAATAAAATAAAATAAAATAAAATAAAATAAAATAAAATAAAATAAAATAAAATAAAATAAAATAAAATAAAATAGCAATGCCTTGGTGAGATCCACAACATACTAGGATGGTGGTGCACAAACAAAAAATAAATAAATAAAATAAAATAAAAATACATTTAAAAAAAATAAATAAATCTTTCTAATACATTTCTTTCTAGTATTATTTTAAACATTGTTATATATAAAATGAAAAAAATAAAATAAAATAAAATAAAATAAAATAGCAATGCCTTGGTGAGATCCACAACATACTAGGATGGTGGTGCACAAACAAACAAAAAATAAATAAATAAATAAAATAAAATAAAATAAAAATACATTTAAAAAAAAATACAAAATAAATCTAATACATTTCTTTCTAGTATTATTTTAAACATGGTTATATATAAAATAAAATGAAATGAATAATAAAATAAAATAAAATAAAATAAAATAAAATAAAATAAAATAAAATAAAATAAAATAAAATAAAATAAAATAAAATAAAATAAAATAAAATAAAATAAAATAAAATAAAATAAAATAAAATAAAATAAAATAGCAATGCCTTGGTGACATCCACAAAATACTAGCATGGTGGTGCACAAATAAAAATAAATACATAAATAAATAAAATAAAATACATTTTTAAATAAAATAAAAACTAAATATTTGTAATACATTTCTTTCTAATATTATTTTAAACATTGTTATAATTTATTGTTTGAAACTGTAAAAACAGGCATAGAGGGCGGAAACTAACTAGACTCATAGCTGTGTGTATGTCAGCGGTAGGGTGAGTATTACGCTTTCTTCCTGACAATGGAGTCGGCGCGCGGCAAGCTAGCCGTGGAGACAGGAAGTTGTTCCAGATAGGCAATGAAAGGTAAAAAGGGGCACAACAGGAAACAGTTCCCTGTGAACTGGTTCCTAGTCCTTTCCCATGTCATAGAGACTGACGGAGTTCATGCTGATACACACACAAAGCATGTGACACATAGTCAAGAGAATATTGTACAAAACAGGGTATTACCACGGTACATATCTAAAAAACCTCGGTAGGAAAAAGTGCATTTGGGAATGATTTCAGTGTAAAGACCAGGTATTTACAACATGTACTAAGAATATAAATAATCATTTCCTCACCTATCAGTGAGCCGTTGAGAAAGAGAGCCACGCCCAGCAGGACGCCCACACACAGCGCCAGGATGAAGGGCCGCCGTCGGCCCCAGCGCAGCGTACAGCGGTCACTGGCCGAGCCGATCAGAGGGGTGAACATGAGGCCCAGGATGGGGCTCAGGAACCATGTCAGGCTGTAGTATTGCTCTGGAAGACCTGAGAACAGGACAAACACAACATTATCTTCACACATCTGATGTCACTTCCTGTGAATCTTGCTGTTCCAGGCAGTTTAGTGTTGCATATCATTATTATTATTATGCGTATTGCTTTCAGAAAACAGCATTAACGGTAATATGATAAAAGACCCATTATTACTCATTATAAACCATTAAAACCCCCTTAGAGAAGAAACTTACTCATTACAATGAAAGAAAAAAACCCTGAAATTCAGCCTAACCGGATCGATGCTGATAATACTAATGCTACGGATAACATTATCCAATATCTCCACTTAGACTCAAAAAACTATTTAAGATTAATGTATTTGAAATGCATATAAAATTTCCATCCATTTGGATTACAGAGTTTTAACACAAACTACTAAATGCATATTTGACAGTCGTACATAAAAGAAACATTTAAGAATTTAAAATGCATAAATCATATTTTTTGTGTTTATAATATTTTTTATATATTTACAATAACTCATATTATAGGTCACACAGTGTGTCTGACCTCGATTCGAGTAAGTTTTGGGGTTAGTCACACCTGGCACTCAAAGTTATGATCTTATGACCAGATTCAATAAGAAAATAGGATCAGACGATAAAGCAGATTGTTTGTAAGAGTAACAGGCTTTAAACGTTAATCAAATAACTCTCTCACACACACTCACATGATTCGAATCATAAATAATGCCGCTGTGGAAATCATTATGGGGTAAACAATCCCCTAAAAGCCTGGCAAACCTCCATCTTACCAATAAAAATACACTTTCATTGTTCCCGGATCAGACGGGAGCTCTGCTGGCCTGTTAGTGCTGAACTACAGACACTTCATCATTCAAGAAGAAAGTCATGCAAACAGCCCACAACAACAAAACACTTCAAATGCAAGGGCAAAAAATGTCTCCCGTGAGATTTTCCTTTTGTTTTTTACTTGAATTATCTGATTTAGTTATTAATATTCTAGCCTAGTTAGATATATGGAAGCTTGTTTCTGCCACGGAATAAAACATTTACATCTCGCAATCCAGACTTCTTTTCTCAAAATTGTGAGATATACATTCACATTTGTGTTATAATGTCCAGTTGTGAGGGGGA
Source organism: Chanodichthys erythropterus (assembly GCF_024489055.1). Classification (NCBI taxonomy): domain Eukaryota; kingdom Metazoa; phylum Chordata; class Actinopteri; order Cypriniformes; family Xenocyprididae; genus Chanodichthys; species Chanodichthys erythropterus. The sequence goes on from NC_090235.1 coordinate 12,143,419, forward strand.
AAAGTGTGACTTTTTTCTCAGAATTGCGAGTTTATATCTCACAATTACGAATTTATATAAATTAATCAACTGATGTACTTGACAAAAGGTTATTTTATATAGATAGAAAAACAAATATGTTCTCATAAAAGGGTTAAAAAACATGAAAATGAATTTCATAGAGGAACTTACATTTTGAAAGAAAAATTGAAAGTAAATAAAAAAAATTTAGGCAAGTGCTCATGGAGTCACCTCATGGAAAAGATGAGTAAAAATTAGCTGTTAATCAATAAAATATATAATAAATAATTCAGTCAAGTGCTCAAAGAAAAGATGAGTAAAAGGAAAAAATAATTAGTAAAAAATAAAATAAAATTAGGAAAATTATTAAATAAAATTTAATTCAGTCAAGTGCTCAGGAAAAAAAAAGAAAAAATAAATTCATAAAATAAAATTCAGAATATTATTATATAACAAAATAGTTCAGAAAAGATAAGTAAAAGAAAAAATAATTCTTAAAAAAATAATATAAAACATAAAATAAATATAAAATAAAATAATTAATTGCTCGCAGAAGAGATAAATATAAGAAAAAAAAAATTCTATGACACTTTCAAAGCAAAAAAAAATATGATTTTCACATCTGCAAAGCATGATAGACTCACCAGCAAAGAAATATGAACAATAACTGGACCGTCTGTAGTATCAGAGGTATTATTGTGCCTTCAGGAGCATCATTTATGTCAGAAATGTGCATTTGATGCTTTCTAATGCTTCGTCTGTGTGTTCACTGGGCTTTGAAAGGTGGCATTTAAGCTCATTGTGTTGTTACAGAACAGATCAGTATTTCCAGAAAGGAAAACAAACCAATCTGTTGGCCATTTGAAGAGTATGTTTGTACATGAAAATGAGATCTGTCATAAATCCACCAAGCACTTGTCATCCAGACCGAGAGCTCGGCCGATCAGAGTCTGTCTGAAGCATGTCTTCATGCGGCTGCTGGAGTGTGTTTGCTCTGTGAGGCTGTTATAGAGCCAGAACAAACACCACACACACCAGCTGTCTATCATAAACCTCCATCATCATAACCACGTCAGAATTCTGTTCTGGCTGTTAAAACGCTCATAACCTCACACTGCGGATCATGCAGAGATTGGCATAGCAACGATTACTCTCACAGGAATCAACTCTATCTTTAGAGACAGATTTGTGTGTGTGACACAGAGGAGACGTTTAAAGCCATAATAGGATTCTCTCTCTCTCTCTCTCTCTCTCTCTCTCACACACACACACACAGTCAGTGTCTCTTCACCTCTGAGAGGCTCGTCTGCGGTCAGAAAGGCTGATAGGTCTGTTACGTGAAGCGTGGAGCGCTGAGGAGTCAAGTTCAGCGGAGAACATTCCTGAGCTTATGCAAGAGACGCCCAGTGCGGCTTCACAGGGGTCAGCAAACGATATCAACCTTTGAGACGGAGTCACTGAGACGAATGACTCCAATGCAAACACAGCACAGGTATTTGTGTCCAGCAACCCAGTCACATTACTTTGCCAAAAGGATCAGTTTGACATGACTTCAACAGGGAACCTGACAAGATTCCAGTAGGATATCAAATGCTTCACCATTTTTATTACATATGTCATGATTCAAAGAGTCACAGTATCACAACTGGAGTGGAGATATATATAATATATATATATATAATATAATATAATATAATATAATATAATATAATATAATATAATATAATATAATATAATATAATATAATATAATATAATATAATATATATATATATATATATATATATATATATATATATATATATATATATATATATATATATATATATATATATATATATTACTAATATACATTAAAATATTATTTAAATATTTGTAAATTATTAAAAAAATTATTATATATATATATATATATATATATATATATATATATATATATATATATATATACATACATACATACATACATACATACATACATACATACATACATATATATATACACACATACTTATATATACTTATATGTAACTAAAATACACTCAAATATTAAATAATAATTATATATATATTGCATATAATATTGCAACAGTTACATACTATATCTGTATTGCAATATTATATACTAGATTTAATAATGCAATACAGATATATAGTTTAAAAAATACTATATCAAATACTATACATATAGTAGTATAAATATATATGCCTGTATGTATTTATATTATATTATATTATATTATATTATATTATATTATATTATATTATATTATATTATATTATATTATATTATATTATATTATATTATATTATATTATATTATATTATATTATATTATATTATATTATATTACGTAATGTAATGTAATGTAATGTAATATAATATAATAAAAAATAAATAAAAAAAAAACTCACAATTGTTAATCCCACAGTTCTGTGTGGTAAAAAAAACAAAAACAGAACGACTATGAAAGTCACCGTTTTTCTCACGGATGCTGTCAGAAATCAACTGGAATAGAGCCACTGCACCTGCTGGTCCCATTCCTGGATCCACAAAAAACAAAAAAACAAAAACAAAAAAAAAACTCATGATCCTCTGGGAAAAACGTCCACTGGAGTCCTGAGAAGTTTTCTGAGAGCCTTATCAGAGTCAGGACAGGATCTGCGTTCTCATCGCAGGAGACCCGAGCTTGGGAACGGGCTGGCTTCACCTCACAGTGCCACCAACATCTTCCTGCCACCATCGACAGCCAGTCCGCTTCCTCTTCCTCGGTTTTGTTGAGGTGTTTTTTTATATATATATATATTTAGTCTTTGTGAGCAAGCTGCAGTTAAACACACAAACACTGAGATGAGGCACAAACAAAAGATCTGAATCAGCTGGTAAGCAAGTTATTTGTTCCTTGAAAAATATGTGGAGTAAACATCCAAACAGGAAGTTTGAGAGATTTCAGTAAATAATCTCAGGAGATTTTTGTTTCCCACCAGGTCAAAAACGGTGAACAATACTGAGAGCAGAATGAGTCAAACCGGAGGAAGTACTTTCTAAAAGAGAGAAACACACAATTATTACTGTAGCTAAAAGACAGAAGAGCTGTGTCTCACTGAGTTATCAGGCAAACTCCATCAATACACACACAAAAAGATGATCTACAGGTCAACACCAGGTCAGCCAATCAGAAGCCATGTGAAACTAGCTACCACCTGCTAGCTGGATTTCCCAGCATGGATCACTGACTTAGAAAGGCAAAACTCTTCCTTCCCGATTTATTTAGATGTTTTCAGAGCCGGTTCCACTAGCCTTCATTTCCAATCACTTCCACTCATATGACCTCTGATCTGCAAAATCATGCAGCGGAATCATGTTTGAATTTATTACTAATTTAATAATAATTGAAATATTTATTAATTATTCATATGAATTATAAATGTATTAATGTTTATTTAGAAATGCATATTATATTTTATTTTATTATATAAAAATAAAATGTAATGATTTATGTATATAATGATATTATAAATCAAAACAAACATTTAATGAAAAACATATATTTTATATATATATACACACACACACACACACACACACACACACACAGTGAACTACATACGGTCACATGGGAAGCACCAATAAACCATAAGACTGAAAAAAAACATGTCATTAGTCTGCCATCACCATTACAACAGCCTGTTCCTATGAAAACAAGAAGCCTTGCCAACACACCAGAGACAAACGAGAGAAATCTGGAGTGAGAGTGACAGGAAGAGGAAGGTCAGGAGGGTCAAACTGTCTAGAAATGGACAAAAGGCAAAGCAATGCCAGGAAACAGGTGCTCTCCTGCTCTTGGTGTGTCAGGTGCATAGTGGACTACAGACGACTACAGCGGACTACAGAGGACTACAGAGGACTACAGCGGACTACAGCGGACTACAGCGGACTACAGACTACAGAGGACTACAGAGAACTACAGAGGACTACAGAGGACTACAGCGGACTACAGAGGACTACAGCGGACTACAGAGGACTACAGCGGACTACAGAGGACTACAGCGGACTACAGAGGACTACAGCGGACTACAGAGGACTACAGCGGACTACAGCGGACTACAGAGGACTACAGAGGACTACAGCGGACTACAGAGGACTACAGAGGACTACAGAGGACTACAGAGGACTACAGAGGACTACAGAGGACTACAGAGGACTACAGAGGACTACAGAGGACTACAGAGGACTACAGAGGACTACAGCGGACTACAGCGGACTACAGCGGACTACAGAGGACTACAGAGGACTACAGAGGACTACAGAGGACTACAGCGGACTACAGAGGACTACAGAGGACTACAGAGGACTACAGCGGACTACAGAGGACTACAGAGGACTACAGAGAACTACAGAGAACTACAGAGGACTACAGCGGACTACAGCGGACTACAGAGGACTACAGCGGACTACAGCGGACTACAGAGGACTACAGCGGACTACAGAGGACTACAGCGGACTACAGAGGACTACAGAGGACTACAGCGGACTACAGCGGACTACAGAGGACTACAGCGGACTACAGAGGACTACAGCGGACTACAGAGGACTACAGCGGACTACAGAGGACTACAGCGGACTACAGAGGACTACAGCGGACTACAGCGGACTACAGCGGACTACAGCGGACTACAGAGGACTACAGCGGACTACAGAGGACTACAGCGGACTACAGAGGACTACAGCGGACTACAGAGGACTACAGCGGACTACAGCGGACTACAGCGGACTACAGCGGACTACAGCGGACTACAGAGGACTACAGCGGACTACAGCGGACTACAGCGGACTACAGAGGACTACAGAGGACTACAGCGGACTACAGCGGACTACAGAGAACTACAGAGGACTACAGCGGACTAGAGCGGACTACAGAGGACTACAGCGGACTACAGAGGACTACAGAGGACTACAGCGGACTACAGAGGACTACAGCGGACTACAGCGGACTACAGAGGACTACAGAGGACTACAGAGGACTACAGAGGACTACAGACTACAGAGGACTACAGAGGACTACAGCGGACTACAGAGGACTACAGAGGACTACAGCGGACTACAGAGAACTACAGCGGACTACAGCGGACTACAGCGGACTACAGAGGACTACAGCGGACTACAGAGGACTACAGAGGACTACAGAGAACTACAGCGGACTACAGCGGACTACAGAGGACTACAGAGGACTACAGAGGACTACAGCGGACTACAGCGGACTACAGCGGACTACAGCGGACTACAGAGGACTACAGCGGACTACAGAGGACTACAGAGGACTACAGCGGACTACAGCGGACTACAGCGGACTACAGCGGACTACAGAGGACTACAGCGGACTACAGCGGACTACAGCGGACTACAGCGGACTACAGAGGACTACAGCGGACTACAGAGGACTACAGCGGACTACAGCGGACTACAGCGGACTACAGAGGACTACAGCGGACTACAGAGGACTACAGAGGACTACAGAGGACTACAGCGGACTACAGCGGACTACAGAGGACTACAGCGGACTACAGCGGACTACAGAGAACTACAGAGGACTACAGAGGACTACAGCGGACTAGAGCGGACTACAGAGGACTACAGCGGACTACAGAGGACTACAGAGGACTACAGAGGACTACAGCGGACTACAGAGGACTACAGAGGACTACAGAGGACTACAGAGGACTACAGAGGACTACAGAGGACTACAGCGGACTACAGAGGACTACAGCGGACTACAGCGGACTACAGAGGACTACAGCGGACTACAGAGGACTACAGAGGACTACAGAGGACTACAGCGGACTACAGAGGACTACAGAGGACTACAGAGGACTACAGCGGACTACAGAGAACTACAGCGGACTACAGAGAACTACAGCGGACTACAGCGGACTACAGCGGACTACAGAGGACTACAGAGGACTACAGAGGACTACAGCGGACTACAGAGGACTACAGAGGACTACAGAGAACTACAGCGGACTACAGAGAACTACAGCGGACTACAGCGGACTACAGAGGACTACAGAGGACTACAGAGGACTACAGAGAACTACAGAGGACTACAGAGGACTACAGAGAACTACAGAGGACTACAGACGACTACAGACGACTACAGAGGACTACAGAGGACTACAGAGGACTACAGCGGACTACAGAGGACTACAGCGGACTACAGAGAACTACAGCGGACTACAGAGGACTACAGAGAACTACAGCGGACTACAGAGGACTACAGAGGACTACAGAGGACTACAGCGGACTACAGCGGACTACAGAGGACTACAGCGGACTACAGCGGACTACAGAGAACTACAGAGGACTACAGACTACAGAGGACTACAGAGGACTACAGAGAACTACAGAGGACTACAGCGGACTACAGCGGACTACAGAGGACTACAGAGGACTACAGCGGACTACAGAGGACTACAGAGGACTACAGCGGACTACAGAGGACTACAGCGGACTACAGCGGACTACAGAGGACTACAGAGGACTACAGCGGACTACAGAGGACTACAGCGGACTACAGCGGACTACAGAGGACTACAGCGGACTACAGCGGACTACAGAGGACTACAGCGGACTACAGAGGACTACAGAGGACTACAGCGGACTACAGCGGACTACAGAGGACTACAGAGGACTACAGCGGACTACAGCGGACTACAGCGGACTACAGAGGACTACAGCGGACTACAGAGGACTACAGCGGACTACAGAGGACTACAGCGGACTACAGCGGACTACAGCGGACTACAGAGGACTACAGCGGACTACAGCGGACTACAGCGGACTACAGCGGACTACAGCGGACTACAGAGGACTACAGAGGACTACAGCGGACTACAGCGGACTACAGCGGACTAGAGCGGACTACAGCGGACTAGAGCGGACTACAGAGGACTACAGCGGACTACAGAGGACTACAGAGGACTACAGAGGACTACAGAGAACTACAGCGGACTACAGAGGACTACAGACTACAGAGGACTACAGAGGACTACAGAGGACTACAGCGGACTACAGAGGACTACAGAGGACTACAGCGGACTACAGCGGACTACAGAGAACTACAGAGGACTACAGCGGACTAGAGCGGACTACAGAGGACTACAGCGGACTACAGAGGACTACAGAGGACTACAGAGAACTACAGCGGACTACAGAGGACTACAGACTACAGAGGACTACAGAGAACTACAGAGGACTACAGAGGACTACAGCGGACTACAGAGAACTACAGCGGACTACAGCGGACTACAGCGGACTACAGAGGACTACAGAGGACTACAGAGGACTACAGCGGACTACAGAGGACTACAGAGGACTACAGAGGACTACAGAGAACTACAGAGGACTACAGCGGACTACAGCGGACTACAGAGGACTACAGCGGACTACAGAGGACTACAGCGGACTACAGAGGACTACAGCGGACTACAGCGGACTACAGCGGACTACAGAGAACTACAGCGGACTACAGCGGACTACAGCGGACTACAGAGGACTACAGCGGACTACAGCGGACTACAGCGGACTACAGCGGACTACAGCGGACTACAGAGAACTACAGAGGACTACAGCGGACTAGAGCGGACTACAGAGGACTACGGCGGACTACAGAGGACTACAGAGGACTACAGAGAACTACAGCGGACTACAGAGGACTACAGACTACAGAGGACTACAGAGGACTACAGAGGACTACAGAGGACTACAGAGGACTACAGCGGACTACAGAGAACTACAGCGGACTACAGCGGACTACAGCGGACTACAGAGGACTACAGAGGACTACAGAGGACTACAGCGGACTACAGAGGACTACAGAGGACTACAGAGGACTACAGAGAACTACAGCGGACTACAGCGGACTACAGAGGACTACAGAGGACTACAGCGGACTACAGAGGACTACAGCGGACTACAGAGAACTACAGAGGACTACAGAGAACTACAGAGGACTACAGAGGACTACAGACGACTACAGACGACTACAGAGGACTACAGAGGACTACAGCGGACTACAGCGGACTACAGCGGACTACAGCGGACTACAGAGAACTACAGCGGACTACAGAGGACTACAGAGAACTACAGCGGACTACAGAGGACTACAGAGGACTACAGAGGACTACAGAGGACTACAGCGGACTACAGAGGACTACAGAGGACTACAGCGGACTACAGCGGACTACAGAGGACTACAGCGGACTACAGAGGACTACAGAGGACTACAGAGGACTACAGAGGACTACAGAGAACTACAGCGGACTACAGCGGACTACAGAGGACTACAGAGGACTACAGAGGACTACAGAGGACTACAGAGGACTACAGCGGACTACAGAGGACTACAGAGGACTACAGAGGACTACAGAGGACTACAGAGGACTACAGAGGACTACAGCGGACTACAGAGAACTACAGTGGACTACAGTGGACTACAGCGGACTACAGCGGACTACAGAGGTCTACAGAGGTCTACAGAGGACTACAGCGGACTACAGAGAACTACAGCGGACTACAGCGGACTACAGAGGACTACATAGGACTACAGCGGACTACAGACGACTACAGAGGACTACAGAGGACTACAGCGGACTACAGAGAACTACAGCGGACTACAGAGGACTACAGAGGACTACAGAGAACTACAGAGGTCTACAGAGGACTACAGAGGACTACAGAGGACTACAGAGAACTACAGCGGACTACAGCGGACTACAGAGGACTACAGAGAACTACAGAGGACTACAGAGGACTACAGAGGACTACAGAGGACTACAGAGAACTACAGCGGACTACAGCGGACTACAGCGGACTACAGAGAACTACAGAGGACTACAGAGGACTACAGAGGACTACAGAGGACTACAGCGGACTACAGAGAACTACAGCGGACTACAGAGGACTACAGAGGACTACAGAGAACTACAGTGGACTACAGCGGACTACAGAGGACTACAGTGGACTACAGTGGACAACACCGGACTACAGAGGTCTACAGAGGTCTACAGAGGACTACAGAGGACTACAGACTGAATACAAGTGGTGCCCTGAAAGATTTGGAAAATATTCAAGAGTTTTTGAGACAATTAGTAAGAAGTAAACAAATAGTCTCAAGGAAATCATATCTGATTTCAGACCCACCTGCTGCTAAACATCACAAAGTCAAATCATCACCAATTATAAGTTATAATTCATAATTTTCTCATTGATTATGCTGTTTCATTTAGAAATATCCCCATTCTTGGCCAGAATCTTCTGCAAAGTCAAATTCAAGCTATGTGAGGGCCACCATGATCCAGGACCAGAAACTGAATCTCTCCAGCCCTCTGATCCCGATTCGCCAGAAATCAAGCAGATGGCAGAATAAAATATTAACACGGCGGTTTCATATTCTGTTCCATTCTAGCGTGTGTCCGGATTAACCCTGCATCCCTCTCCGATCGTAGCTCATCACCATGAATAATTTAACAGAGTCAGAGCGAGAGAGAGAGAGATGTGGTGTTTGGATCTGGTTAGGGTTGGTGATCTGGACAGTTTACTGAGATCACAACCTTGCTCTGAGATCAGCAAATGTGCAGCACTGATCTAAGTGGTTGCCAGTGTGTTACCAAGTCAGAGACTGTGTTTCAGTCATTAGAATGTGAAAACTGACCTCCAATATTGTCCATCTGTTTTTCTCTTGTCAGTGAGCTCCTGTTCTTGAAGGACATTTAAACCACATGGGTTTAAACACACACACACACACACACACACACACACACACACACACTCACACACACATACACACACACACATATATACACACACACATACACACTCACACACATACACACACACACACACACACACACACACAGAGCGAGTCATCTCTGTTATGTAACACTGCAGCAGTGCGATACGCAGCACTTTCTCACTCAGCACTGCACATACAGGAGATCTAGTCCAATTTTTTCCTTACACACACACACACACACACACACACACACCCCACATTCGTCTTGCTTCTTGGAAACCACACCAGTCACTGTCAGCTCTTGGGCGGCTCTACTTCCTACTTTTGTGGGCACATAATTCACAGAGGACGCAGTACATTTCAAACAAAATGCTAAATGAGTTTCACTATTGTTTCCGCAAAAACCACTGAAAGTCTGAGTGGTCATGAGAACTCAAGTCTAATCCGCCAGAGACTGACCAAAACAGCCTAAAAGGGTTCATTGTTTTGCTATTTATAAGAGACAATAGAGACCTGCAAAATCACACGGCACAAACACACTTTATGTAGCGCTCACAACATTACAATCCATAGTTTTCCATAGACCAGCCAAAAAGATGCATCTATAACCGACAGATCGCAGGGGTGACGGGGCTGACAAAGCAGGTGTGCGATGAATTCTTGTGCCCTGTGTGTGAGATGTGACGTACCCATGAGGCATTGCAGCAAGCGGGACTGACACCAGGTCGTGAGCTGCAACCAGGTTCAGAATGCAAGACTAGCGTAGAGCTTACAGCGTAATTTAAACAGTTTCATCATTTATATACAGGTGGAGAAATTGTAAATGTCATTTTTTTTAAAGAAAAATATAACTGCATAAAAATACATATTTCCTACATTATATAAAATAAGAAACACATGTATTATATCTAATTAAATAAAATATATTATAAAAATAAATTACATTAATAATAAATTTAAATAAAGTATTTAAATGTATTGTTTAAATTAAAACCAAAAAATATTCAGACATTTTTTATATTTTTGAACTATTTTTACTAGTGGGTGCAGGACACTATAGTTCATTTCTGTAAGTGAGGATAGCAAAGACACTTTGACCTGACCATGTTTTGCTTAAGTGTTATCTGACATAATTAAAATGATTTTTTTCTGACAGTTTAACTCTGAGATCTTGTCATATTTTATGAATATTGTGAATCAACTGTATTAATGAATGTTCAAGGTATTATATATATATATATATATATATATATATACAGTATATATACAGTATATATACAGTACAGTCCAAAAGTTTGGAACCACTAAGATTTTTAATGTTTTTAAAAGAAGTTTCGTCTGCTCACCAAGGCTACATTTATTTAATTAAAAATACAGTAAAAAAAAACAGTAATATTGTGAAATATTATTACAATTTAAAATAACTGTTTTCTATTTGAATATATTTCACAATGTAATTTATTCCTGTGATCAAATCTGAATTTTCAGCATCATTACTCCAGTGTTCAGTGTCACATGATCCTTCAGAAATCATTCTAATATGATGATCTGCTGCTCAAGAAACATTTAATGTGTACAATTGTACAAAATATTTGTGTACAATATTTTTTTTCAGGATTATTTGATGAATAGAAAGTTCAAAAGAACAGTGTTTATCTGAAATCTAATCTTTTGTAACATTATAAATGTCTTTACTGTCACTTTTGATTGATTTAATGCATCCTTGCTGAATAAAAGTATTCATTTCTTTCATTTCTTTTCAAAAAAATAAAAATAAAAATTCTTACTGACCCCAAACTTTTGAACGGTAGTGTATAATGCTACAGAAGCTTTGTATTTCAGATAAATGCTGTTCTTTTGAACTTTCTATTCATCAAGGAATCCTGAAAAAAAAAGTACACAACTGTTTTCAACATTGAAAATAATCATAAATGATTCTTGAGCAGCAAATCAGCATATTAGAATGATTTCTGAAGGATCATGTGACACTGAAGACTGGAGTAATGATGCTGAAAATTCAGCTTTGCATCACAGGAATAAATTACTTTGTCAAATATATTTAAATAGTACACAGTTATGTAAAATTGTAATAATATTTCACAATATTACTGTTTTTTTACTGTATTTTTAATTAAATAAATGTAGCCTTGGTGAGCAAGCGAAACTTCTTTTAAAAACATTAAAAATCTTAGTGGTTCCAAACTTTTGGACTGTACTGTAATATATATATATATATCCCTGTAAAAATTGACATTTAGAATAACACAGTTTGAGAAGATTTGATAGTCCAATATACTGCAATTCATACAACATACTGCACATTTTGGCAAATGTTATAGGTTTTCCGTGCATGCAACAAATTTGCATACAGTAAACATACAGCAGACATGATTCAAGTAGCTTAATATGTATCCTGAAGCAAGGTAATTTTGTAAAGCATATCGACAGATTTGTGTGGCTTGTGTAGGGCGTTAGTTTATGGCCTGCATGTTTAGGAATGAGGTCAGTTTGCTTAGTGGGAGTTTTTTTCCCATCATTGCGGAATGCATGAAATCCACAGGCTGTGAAAAGCAAAATTCCTTCACTATTCCACACATTCACTGGCTCCTGTTTACTCCCAAACCAGCTGAGCATTCTGGGACACGTGAACGCGTGTGCCTCATCCTGAACCTAGGAATCTGCAGAGTCACACATTCCCAACACAGCGACGGGCCACGCATTCCCTCTGCCTTTATGATCCTGTCTTTTCGGTCTCTGCAGGTGGAATGCTTCGCAAATAGGGAATTTCATATGGGCAGATTCATATTGTGGATGTACACACACACACACACACACACACATGCATGTCACAACAAAACGTTGCAATTACCCCTTTTTTTATTTTTTAATCCATTTAAAAAAAACTTTCCCACTCATACTAGAAGGATTCATTCTTTCCAAATACAGCTATTCACGTAATCTGGTGAAACATTCCTCCATAATCGCAGAATATATAAACGCAGAAAAATTAAATATCAGTTTTATCAGAATAATTTCCTGCTTCCTGCATATAATCTAACTGTGGCTAATCCACCCAACAACTATTATGCATTCACTGAATCTCAGGAATAACCCGGCATACGTCACCAGATGCCCCGTTCTCATCACTCTGAAACACGCACACAGAGACAGGTCAGTGAGAGCGGATCAACCTCCATAAATCTGCTTATCCTCTGATGTTGTTCGGACACCGAGTGCTTGATCTTTGCAGGCACAAATTCACAGAAGACTCTAAAATTAGCATGTTGCATGATAACATCTCATTACTCAACATCTCAACCTAATCCTTTAAATCCAGGGGATTCCCCATTAGTTTATATAATCACCAATGATATGCAACAGAGAGCAAAGTAGTTAAACGACAATCAAGATAACCTAGAATTACACGCAAAAAAATAGCTTACTACAGACAATTTACATAATTATCAGAAATATAACGGTGAAAAACATTAACAGCTTTTTTTTCTAGCATCAATCTTAAACAATAAATCAAAATGCAAATGTACACTAACTAAAAAAACAACCAAAAATGGTGAAACAGCAGTTTGTAACAGGATTTACGGTAACAAAATGAGATTCCATTAGTTACTACATTAACATGAACTAAAAATAAAAACTAATAAAGCATTTATTAATCTTAGTTAATGTTAATTTCAACATTTACTAATTCAGTATTACAATCAAGTTGTATCTGTCAATATTATTTAATGGACAATGAATTTTACTAATGTTAATAAATATTTAAAAATACTGTAACATTGTTAGTTAATGCATAAACTCATGTTAACTAATGGAACCATATTGTAAAACAGTGTTGTAGAAAAATTACCAAAAACAAAGTACAAGTAAAATGACATGCACAAATTTTTGAGTCATGGCTGAATCAGCAAATCTAGTTTTGAAGGAGCAGTTCATTGAAATGACACAGTTACAGCACAATAAATAATGGATCTTCCCTCTGGGAGAGAAAAATACTGTTCAGAGTAAGTGTGTCCTGAGTTAGTGTCATGGTACGATAGCGAGGTCTGGCGAGACGTGTAGCTAATAGCTAACAGGTGCTGCAGTGTGAATGAGTGAAAGGACAAAAAGAAAGGGAGTGAAACGGTCTACATTACATTAATGCATTTGGCAGAAGCTTTTATCCAAAGTGACTTACAGTGCATTTAAAGTTGTCGGCTAGTGGTTGAAATGGGTACTGCAGTCCAAATTCAAAATATTGGAGAGAGTTGCTTGCCCAGCCCCTTGACACTCACGCGGGTTGTCATATTGAGGACACACAATGGGAACCAGTGCAATTAACAATGGAAGCTGAACAGTTTATTTATCCATGTTTTAATATCCAAACATTTTTGATGGATGCCGAGGCTTTTTAGGTCAGGTAGAATCTGCGATTTCTGACCCAGTTCATTTGCTGGCTTCCATGACTGCAACATTCCATGACTGCAATACGTGGTGTTTTCCAGCAACTGGCAAACCGGCGTGTCAAAATACTATTGGATAAACTGGCAGTGGCGGGGTGACACAGACATTCCGACGTGGAACACACATTTAAAAGTAGAATAACTGGCTGTAGCATTGATTTTTTCTGAGAAACAAGTACAATGCTTCCCACAGGTTTGAAATATACTTGCGGGTGAAAAATCCTCCTATTACCCACGGCACAAAAATGGTCTACTACATGTGACAAACAAATGATGTGTGATTTTTAACAGTATTTATATTTATTTGAATTCATTTTAATTACATAGCATATTACATTTAATAACATACTAATATTATGCATTATTATTATGAAAAATTACAGCATTTAAATGGTTCACCTTTTCCTATGTTCTCCTTGTTGTCATATAGTGTCTCTCTCAGTGAATGGGACACAGATTTTACTAGTAAAATTTATAAAATGAATAATATATGTGTCAAATAATGTTCTTAGTCTTTTCTTCCTGTGGGGGAGACTACAATAATTTACTATGAATTAAATGGAAATCAAATTAAATACAATTTATTGTGTAACCAAAATACCAATAATGCCCAAAAGAAAAAGAAAAAACTTAGCGTGTGACTTTTAATTATAAACAAGCCCAAAATACACAGGGACTCTTATTTTGAAATGTCTGTACAATTGCAGGCTGATCCTTCAGATTCTTACAATCGTCGAAAACATTTTATATAGAGGCCATAAAGTAAACATTGCAATAATTCATCAACTTGAGTTCATTAGCAATCGCTTGGCATAAATCTGCGCTTTTCATTGATTCAGAATCACTTTGAAGCAGTCTGAAGCGCTGTTGCGCAAGCTTGTAGAACCCGCAACAGCGCCCCCATGTGACTTTGCAAAATGCAGCACCCGTGGGAATGTCAGCGGGAGTAAACAGTTCTGACGCACACATCTTATCTTGCGCGGATGTAAAAGTATGAGAGGATAAAAATAATAAAAGCAAAAATGTGTCTCCAAATATACTTGGGCGGCCGTTATTATATGTGGGCGGCCCGCCCAAGTAAAGTCTATGTGTGGGAAGCACTAAAGTAGTAAGTGAACTTAGCACGCTTCCTAAATATCTGCAAACATATTATGGCATTTTTATTTTTTAGTACAGTAAAAAAAAAAAATGACATCCAGCACCTTTAAGGTGATCTGTTCATGCATTCCCAGGGAACTGAACACATGACCTTGGCGTCGCTAGAAACCTAGTTCCTTTTTTGGGGTGCAAACGGTGACTTTTCAATTGACAGATACCAATTATTTCAAAACATATTCACTGAGATCATTAGGGTTAACCTAGGATGATCAACTTTAGAGAGCAGATCACGGCAGGTGTTCTGACTGCGGCAAACAACATTCGCCTGAATGACCCACAGACGGAGCATCGGTTTAGTCACAAGCTGACGGCTACAAACACCAACCAGACTCACAAACCATCAGTGCATAAACGCAGAGCACTGGAGAGCAGCATGTCTGGATGGTCACATGCTGCATCTGTGCCGTTTCTGTACATCACACGTGATTAATAAAACATCTTCTTGAGCAGCAAATCAGCATATTAGAATAATTTCTGAAGGATCATGTGACACTGAAAATTCAGCTTTGAAATTAGCCTAAATTGTAATAGTATTTCATTAATGTTTTTACTGTATTTTTGATCAAATAAATGCAGCCTTGATGAGCAATAAGAGACTTTTTTTCAAAAAACAAAAAATAATAAATCATACCGACCCCCAAACATTTGAATGGTAGTATATAAGTATATATATATATATATATATATATATATATATATATATATATATATATATATATATATATATATATATATATATATATAAATATTATATATATATATATATATATATATATAAATATTATATATATATATATATAAATATTATATATATATATATATATATATATAAATATTATATATATATATATATATATATAAATATTATATATATATATATATATATATATATAAATATTATATATATATATATATATATATAAATATTATATATATATATATATATATATAAATATTATATATATATATATATATATATATATTATATATATATATATATATATATATATATATATATATATATATATATATATATATATATATATATATATATATATATATATATATATATATATATATATATATATATATATATATATATATATATATATATATATATATATATATATATATATATATATATATATATATATATAATATTTATATATATATATATATATATATAATATTTATATATATATATATATATATATAATATTTATATATATATATATATATATATAATATTTATATATATATATATATATATATATAATATTTATATATATATATATATATATATAATATTTATATATATATATATATATATATATATAATATTTATATATATATATATATATATATAATATTTATATATATATATATATATATATAATATTTATATATATATATATATATATATATATATATATATATATATAATATTTATATATATATATATATATATATATATATATAATATTTATATATATATATATATAATATTTATATATATATATATATATATATATATAATATTTATATATATATATATATATATATAATATTTATATATATATATATATATATATATATATATATATATATATATATATATATGTGTGTGTGTGTTTTTTATATACACTTCCTGTTCTAGATTTTTATTCTGCTAAATATCAGAAATATGGCAGAATGTGGAATTAAAATGGGTTGTAAATGCCATTTCATGTTAATTGGGCTCCTGCTTGAAAATAGGAAAAAAATAAAGTATAGCAGAAATCGATTTAACCCTCTGGTGCTGTTCGCGTGTCGGGCCAAAATTGACAATTTTTTTTAATATTATTATTTCAATGAAATGATTGTACTATATTTTAGTTCAATAATGTTTTTTTATTTCGTATTTTATGGTACTAAATTATATTTGCGCTGTAGTTATAATCCATTTATTCACTTTTTGAACATGGACCTAAAAGTGAAATTTCCAACTTAAACTGTCATACATCTGCTTTAGAGCTTAAGAATGCTTTCGAGCACAGACTGAAGTTTGGTCTCTTATTAAAGACGACACTTGACAGATTATTGCTGAAGTGAAAAATGTTTTAAAATGTGAATTAGTTTTTACCTTTATTGTTATGAAAAATGCATAAAAATACCATTTTTAAAATTTGATATGAAATATATATTTTCCAAAATATGTTTTACTGTAAAACTGTAAGAAAATCAAAGCCATAAATCTGAACAAGTTGTGTTCCAAACTTGAGGTTGATATCTCAAAAAATGAGCTTTCAATAAGAGTTTGTTTGGGCGCAGTACCAAACATTTCAGCTAGATGGAAATCATCTCCCATTCATTCCCAATGCGCTCATTATTGACCGTGAACAATACAAGTGTGACTACTTCTTTCAGGACCATTTAACCTTTTTGAATCATGTCCATCCATGATTTTTGTGTATGTTCACACAGCAAGTGCCAAAAACGTTACGAAGTTTCGTACCATTCTGATGAAGTAAAAAATTCTAAAAAAACACAGCGTAAAATATTTTGGTCAAAACCGACCCAACAGCACCAGAGGGTTAAAAGTGTATGTGTGTGTCACACATATGTAGATAAGTAATCAATATCACACCAATCACTGTTGAGAAAAGGGACTTCCTGTTCAGAATGAGCACATGCGGTTCAATAAAGCATTATGATTACGAAGAACAAAAGCACCGCCGCTCCTCCAGACCCACAGCTGATTGCATGTCAAAGTGGCAATTCTTTCAGTGAAATTAAGGCCTGGGGTGTCGTTTGCATAATCTATCAACTGCCAGACGAGTCATGCAGCGCACGTCCCACAGATCCTTTAATTGTTTGCTTTATCACGCCGTTCACAAACACACAAATTTTACACTGCTTATTGAAGTGTCTTTATAATAAATAAATTATAATTTATTCTATTATAATAATTATTTTAAATTATAATACAATAAATATTTATATTTACACCTAACATTTACATTTAAATATAATAATATATTTATATAATTGTATATTTACATATATAAATAATGAATAATTAAATATATACACGAGTATAAATTGACATTATAACCACCTTCCCAATAGCTATTGCTATCAGCACCGACCACAGAATAACCCATATCAAACCACAACTAATTTGAATGTGAATAAACAGTCTAGTCAGGACAGAGCCGTCAGGCCGTATTAGATTTTATGTTTGGTTTATTATTATCGAAATGTTTGTGGACATTCTCACCTATCTGCAGCAGCACAGGCGTGACCAGCGCCGTCTCCATGGCGTAGCAGAACTCTCGTCCGAACATGACCGCGCCGTGCATGATCCACTGGCGCAGTGGGATGCGGTCTATAGAACCCTCGCTGACCGACTCCTCCTGAGTCTCCAAGTCCCGCCCTCCAGCCCCGCCTGCTCCATTAGCCCCGCCTCCTCCACCGTGTTTCTCCACGGGCGGCACCATGGCAGCCTGCATCTGCACGGCGTCTGCCTCTGTGTTCTGCGGGGCCATCCTCGCCGTCGCCGGCATGCACTCGGAGCAGAGGTCACGTGCGGCTCCACGCACAATCAAAAGCAAAATAATAAATAAATCTAGGAAGTATAAAGCCAACAGCAGCACACCGCTTCCCGTGGACGCCTTTCTGTCGAGGAGCTCAGCCGTGGATTGGACTCAGGGAGCGGGATATATCCTGAAATGTGGCGTTTGATAAAGGCCTCTTGCAGGAGCCCTGGGACGTGCCGAGTCGGGCGATTTGGGTCGGACAGGGGAGGATATGACTCTATCATGAGGTCACTCCCTCTGATGTGATGTGTGTCAGCGTGTGTGAGTGTGCGTGTGAGTGAGTGAGTGTGTGTGGGTGTGTGTGCATGTACTTGTGTGTGTGTGTGTGTGTGTGTGTGTGTGTGGGTGGTGTAAGTGTGTTTACAGTCTACTGGAAACAGTAAAAATCCATATCAATTGCCATTCAGTTAATACCAGTTTCATGATTTGTATGGAGGCGGTGCTGTAGAGGGTGGAGGGCAGGCCGAGGGGTGAAGGGCAGGAGAAACCAGACGGAAAGCACCGGAGAATCCCCATGGAGTGACCGATCAATCTGAAAGAGGACAGGAGAGATTGGCGTCACTTAAATTCACAAAAAAATTATTAATACTTATGCATTTACATGTACTTTAATGCATTATGCACTTTTATCTACAGTATCTTGAGTTTTATTTTAATCTGAGGTTGTGGAGTGCGACTCCAAACAAACAGCAGAATGAACATATTTGGCGGGATTATACGGGGAGCTTTCAGAGATTAGCACTAAAAATGCGGCTGTAACTATGGCACGTTTCAGCACAGGGCGGAAATTCACGCTAAAAGCCCAAAGCATTAAAGTGTGCAAAAACAATCAGCTGCGCAGTGGCACTTCATAAACCTCTTAACATGACTGAGATGAGAAATGAATCTGCGTGTGGTCTTGAGGGCTCTTTAAGACCCAACACAATGCACTTCGCTCAAGGTTCAAACTGGAGCAACAGAGCCGACATTGTGTTTCCGTGGCCTGGGTCTCCTGATTTCACCACGCTGCTATTTACGGATCAGAGGATTCTGAAACGAGGCAAAAGAGGAAGGGAAATGAGCATTTCCTGAACGGCACAACAAAAACAAACACAGAGTAAAACAGTCAGTCAGTCAGACCGGGCGTCGATAAGTGACGCTGTGGTTTCCCTCCTAAAGAGGCATTATCAGGAGTGGGGTTCTTGATTGTTTTAGCAGGTGATCTCTGGCTCCTGGAGGCTTGTTTATCATGTGACACTCGGATAAGACACAAACACTATCAGATTACAGCTCTATTCAGCGTAGTAATGAAGTGTGGGGTATTTAAATATAATACATTTGGAACAGCTGACTAGGATTCCCATGTGCCACCTCTGGGTCGCAGGGGCGACGGTCTGATCTGGCAGCTGATTGGTTATCTAATCCTTACACCATCCTCAGCCAGAGAGTCAACGGGACACTCGGGATCTGCTCCGAAATCTACTGAGCTGCTTATGTAGACAGAGACTGAATGTATCACAAGCAGTAAGCAGCATAATTACACAAGTAACAGAATAGATGTTTACCTTCGCTTGTCGAAGTAAATTTAGTAAACCAAATTTGAATTACATGCATCCTTCGTGGAAAAGATAAATCTGAGAATGTATTGCAACAACCACAATAACAAAAACAATGTTGTTAATTATTATATAATATTTTGATATTAATTTAATATAGATAAAGTCTTGAAAGTAAAACAATAAATCCAAGAATTCATTACAACAACAGCAGTGAAAAAAGATCCATGCAAGTTGGCAAAAAAGCAAGACAAATGTTTATTATTAATATGATGTTAATTATTATACAATATTATGATATTAAATTAATGTGCATAAAATATTTAAATATTTTATTTTTAATATAAAAGTTTATTATAAATATGTACATTATTACACAATATTATTTGATATTATTTAATGTATATAAAATATTTAAATATTAAAATGTTTAATTTGTAATATAAATAATTTATTTAAAAAAATCTTAATTTCTTAATAGAAAAGACACACCAAAATGCATTGCAACAAACTCATTGATTAGATAAATAGATGAGATAAATGTTTCTTGAGCAACAGATCAGCATATTAGAATGATTTCTGAAGGATCATGTGACACTGAAGACTGGAATAATGATGCTGAAAATTCAGCTTTGATCACAGGAATAAATTGCATTTTAAAATATATCCAAACAGAAAACAGTTCTCTTGAATTGTAAAAATATTTCACAATATTACTGTTTTTGCTGTATTTTGGATTTAATTTCATTTAAATTCTAAAAGGGATAGACATTCACCCAAATAGATTCCGGTTTTACCAAATTACCCAAATGTGGGTATTTTTTTTATTTTGACAATTTTATCGTGTGTGTGATGTGTTTTTATGCTTATTAGAGTATCACATCATTATCTTAGACTGGAGACACTCTGGCAAAACTCCCACTTAAATCCACCCTGACCATCGATCTACAGAAACATCTGACAGCATGACAGGCGCTGCATAATAAACACTTCAGAGTCTGTTCGTTCAAAAAAAAAAGCAAAAAAAAACCTGTCTTTCCACAGTTGACAGTTTTGTAAAATGGCTAACAGGCCCAAGCAGACTCCCTGCAGAGACTCTCTGCCGTCCATCATTCATCAGGCATCATGTCAACCACAGTGTTGAGTTTCCCCTCATCGGCACTGAGAGCTTCACGCCATTAGCAATAAGCCAATAAACGGACGCATTACTGAACCAGACACAATCAAAAACATCTGCGTCAGAGCAATGCGGCTCTGGCTGAAAGAGTGTCGAGCTGCTCTCCTCAGAGGCTGTTGGCAAATGTACCATCTGCACCAAAAGCGGCCTGTCATGTGAGAAGGTAAGAGGGGCCCGAGCGGGTCGCGCTGGATTCGGTTCCACTGCAGCGGCGCTGTGGAAAATCTTCTCAACCGCCTGTCAGAGGAAAGCTGCCATCCGACTGAGAGCAGAATCCGCTGCCATTCTGCAGAACTCGGACTATGATGTTTCAGAGGATGTAGATACTGAGAGACAGTCTGAATGTGATCATGGGATCAATAAACATAAGGTAATAGATGGAAAGAGCTTTGAGCTGTCGGTGGGAAAGTGAGTGATTAATTCACTCCTCACCTGTGCTGAGATTCTTACATAACAGCATCCCGTGGGGCCGAAGTATCTCGCTTTCTCATGAACGTGCAAAACACAATTACTAACACACACACACACACACACACACACACACACACCAGGTGAGTGAATGACCAGATATCATGAGATGTGATATTATTGCAATACCAGAGTCATAATAACATGCATTTGTATTATTTTTTAAATGATTCAGTTCACTACTATATAAAGTGTACATACATGATGATGGATGGATGGATGGAACAACATATGGAACAACAGATGGATGGATGGAACAACATATGGAACAACAGATGAATGGATGGAAGAACAGATGGATGGATGGAACAACATATGGATGGAACAACATATGGAACAACAGATGGATGTTGTTCTGTTGTTCAACATCCATGAACAACATATGGATGGATGGATGGATGGATGTATGGAACAACAGATGGATGGAACGACATATAAAAGGATGGATGGATGGATGATTGATGTATGGATGGAACAACAAAAGGATGGATGGATGGAACAACATAAAAGGATGGATGGATGGATGGATGGATGGAACAACATATAAAATGATGGATGGATGGAACAACATATAAAAGGATGGATGGATGGAGGGATGGATGGAACAACAAAAGGATGTATGGATGGATGGATGGATGGAACAACATGGATGGATGGATGGAACAACATAAAAGGATGGATGGATGGATGGATGGAACAACATATAAAAGGATGGATGGATGATGGATGGATGGAACGACATATAAAAGGATGGATGGATGGATGGATGGATGGAACAGATAAAATAATGGATAGATGGATGGATGGATGGATGGAACAGATAAAATAATGGATAGATGGATGGATGGATGGATGGATGGATCAACATATAAAAGGATGGATGGATGGATGATGGATGGATGGATCAACATAAAAGGATGGATGGATGGATGGATGGATGGATGGATGGATCAACATAAAAGGATGGATGGATGGATGGATGGATGGATCAACATAAAAGGATGGATGGATGGATGGATGGATGGATGGATGGATGGATGGATGGATGGATCAACATAAAAGGATGGATGGATGGATGGATGGATGGATGGATGGATCAACATAAAAGGATGGATGGATGGATGGATGGATGGATGATGGAACAACAGATGGATGGATGGAACAACAGATGGATGGAACGACATATAAAAGGATGGATGGATGGATGATTGATGTATGGATGGAACAACAAAAGGATGGATGGATGGATGGATGGAACAACATAAAAGGATGGATGGATGGAACAATATAAAAGGATGGATGGAACAACATAAAAGGATGGATGGATGGAACAACATAAAAGGATGGATGGATGGAACAACATAAAAGGATGGATGGATGGATGGATGGATGGATGGATGGATGGATGGATGGAACAACATAGAAGGATGTATGTATGGATGGATGGATGGAACAACATAAAAGGACATAAAAGGATGGATGGAACAACATAAAAGGATGGATGGATGGAACAACATAAAAGGATGGATGGATGGATGGATGGATGGATGGAACAACATAAAAGGATGTATGTATGGATGGATGGATGGAACAACATATAAAAGGATGGATGGATGATGGATGGATGGAACAACATATAAAAGGATGGATGGATGGATGGAACAGATAAAATAATGGATAGATGGATGGATGGATGGAGGGATTGATGGATGGATGGAACAACATGGATGGATGGAACAACATATAAAAGGATGGATGGATGGAACAACATATAAAAGGATGGATGGATGGAACAACATAAAAGGATGGATGGATGGATGGATGGAACAACATAAAAGGATGGATGGATGATGGATGGATCGAACAACATATAAAAGGATGGATGGATGGATGGAACAGATAAAATAATGGATGGATGGATGGATGGATGGATGGATGGATGGATGGATGGATGGATGGATGGATGGATGGATGGATGGATGGATGGATGGATGGATGGATGTATCAAAATATAAAAGGATGGATGGATGGAATATAAAAGGATGGATGGATGGAACAACATAAAAGGATGGATGGATGGATGGATGGAACAACATAAAAGGATGGATGGATGATGGATGGATCGAACAACATATAAAAGGATGGATGGATGGATGGAACAGATAAAATAATGGATGGATGGATGGATGGATGGATCAACATATAAAAGGATGGATGGATGGATGGATGGATCAACATAAAAGGATGGATGGATGGATGGATCAACATAAAAGGATGGATGGATGGATGGATGGATGGATCAACATAAAAGGATGGATGGATGGATGGATGATGGAACAACAAAAGGATGGATGGATGGATGGATGGATGGATGGATGGATGGATGGATGGATGGATGGACATATAAAAGGATGGATGGTTGGATGGATGGATGGATGGATGGATGGATGGATGGATGGACGGACATATAAAAGGATGGATGGTTGGATGGATGGATGGAACAGATAAAATAATGGATGGATGGATGGATGGATGGATGGATGGATGGATGGAACAACATATAAAAGGATGGATGGATGGAACAGATAAAATAATTTATGGATGGATGGATCAACATATAAAAGGATGGGTGGATGGATGGAACAACATAAAAGGATGGATGGATGGATGGATGGATGGATGGATGGATGGAACAACATAAAAGGATGTATGTATGGATGGATGGATGGAACAACATATAAAAGGATGGATGGATGGAGGGATTGATGGATGGATGGAACAACATGGATGGATGGAACAACATAAAAGGATGGGTGGATGGATGGAACAACATATAAAAGGATGGATGGATGGATGGAACAACATATAAAAGGATGGATGGATGGAACAACATATAAAAGGATGGATGATGGATGGATGGAACAACATATAAAAGGATGGATGGATGGATGGATGATGGAACAGATAAAATGATGGATGGATGGATGGATGGATGGATGGATGGATGGATGGATGGATGGATGGATGGATGGATGGATGGATGGAACAGATAAAATAATGGATGGATGGATGGATGGATGGATGGATGGATGGATGGATCAACATATAAAAGGATGGATGGATGGATGGATGGATGGATCAACATAAAAGGATGGATGGATGGATGGATGATGGAACAACAAAAGGATGGATGGATGGATGGATGGATGGATGGATGGATGGATGGACATATAAAAGGATGGATGGTTGGATGGATGGATGGAACAGATAAAATAATGGATGGATGGATGGATGGATCAGATAAAATAATGGATGGATGGATGGATGGATGGATGGATGGATGGATGTATGAATGGATGGATGGATGGATGGATGGATGGATGGATGGATGGATGGATGATGGATGTATGAATGGATGGATGGATGGATGGAACAGATAAAATAATTTATGGATGGATGGATCAACATATAAAAGGATGGGTGGATGGATGGAACAGATAAAATAATTTATGGATGGATGGAACAACATAAAAGGATGGATGGATGGAACAACATATAAAAGGATGGATGGATGATGGATGGATGGAACAACATATAAAAGGATGGATGGATGGATGGATGGATGGATGGATGGAACAGAAAATAATGGATAGATGGATGGATGGATGGATGGATGGATGGATGGATGGATGGATGGAACAGATAAAATAATGGATGGATGGATGGATGGATGGATGGATGAACATATAAAAGGATGGATGGATGGATGGATGGATGGAACAGATAAAATAATTTATGGATGGATGAATCAACATATAAAAGGAAGGATGGATGGATGGAACAACATATAAAAGGATGGATGGATGGATGGATGGATGGATTCTTCATTTTCAAAGTTCTCTCAAATGAGAGGAAAAGTTCATCTGATGTCAGTGTGTTGATTTTCTCCAGGACATCTCACACATGCATGATGTTGAACCATCAGTTATAAAGACAACCACGAGAGATCAGAGAGGGAACGGTAACATCCATCACTCATGTGACAGAAACACACACACACACACCCTCATCAGTCTCTACACAATTATGAATCATCTCTCCATCAGATCTGCTGAAGCTCAAAGTGTGTTTGATCAAACGTCGCAGAGGTCTGAATTAACGACAGTGCTGTAAATCAAGATCACCTAGTGAGTGACCTCGATGCCCACCGTCCACACACAAGCAAAGCACACACTTAAATCAGGGACAGCGAGGTGTTGAGATGCCTCTTAAAGTTCAAGGTTATAAACTATTTTAGTTACAGACTAGGTTTAGCAGTTAGCACCGCAAACAAATCTGATGCTGCAGCCAATTTTATCCTGTTTATTCCCAACACATGAGGGCTGGGATCACATGATCCTCCTGTATTCAAACGTGACAAGCACATGCCACATTTCCTCACAGTCCAGTCAGCAATTAACGATCGATCGGTCAGACTCATTAGCAGCGCATTAGCCAGACACACGACAGTGCTTCAGCATGACTGACATCTCAATGTTACATAAGACAAAAAAAGAGAAAAAGAGAGAGATCTCTGGAGCTTAACTGGCCTTCAACGGGTCCTAAATGCTTATGAGGGACCGTCTGAATTGAGACATTCCTATGGTGGTTTATGCAGAGAGCATGTCTTTCACACGTGAATGTGCGAGAGGTGAGGGAAAACAAGGACGTGAGAGAGTGAGAGATAGAAAGAGAGGTCAAGTAACGCTAACCTGCTGCTGTGGGATGAAATAACAGACACTGATAACAGGACAGATTGTTCAGTTCAGCAGCTGGGAGAAAAAGTCATCTGTTCATACGCCCACAAAAACACAAGATTGCAGGTGGCGATTTCCCAGCAGAGCTCTAATTTTCTAAGCAACAAACAGCATTGATTGTTTACAGTAACAAAACGTACAATATCAGCTGATACCAGGAGTTTAATATACCTGGAGAATGATATCTAATATCCATTAGCATTCCCATTTAAAGCTGTGCAATACTGGAAAAATGCCATTGGGATATTTTGGTTTTCTGCAACATAAATAAAATACAGGAATTTTCTCTAAATGATTTTAATAGCTATTGGAAGAATTAATCATTCTAGAGTGTTGGGGTAATGCATCTGCATAATATTTTGAAAAAAGCTGAAAAATGACTTAAAGGATTAGTTCACTTTAGAAATAACATTTCCTGAATTTACTCACCCCCATATCATCCAAGATGTATGTGTTTCTTTCTTCAGTCGGAAAGAAATGATTTTTTTTTTTTTTTTTGAGGAAAACATTCCAGGATTTTTCTCCATAAAAAAGGTGCTATATTGCACTAAAAGTGGTTCTTGGCTCATAATCATAGGGGGAACCACTATTGGTGCTATGCAGCACCATATCTTAAAAGGTGCTCTACATACCTTTGTCAAATGGCGCTATGTAGAACCCATAAGAGGTGCCATATTGTGTTTTATTTCTTCAACAAAAATGGTGCTAAACAGCACCAACAGAACCTTTAAAGGGGCTTAACAGGGTCTTTGTACGGCAGTGGTGCTATATAGCACCTTAATCACCCCAAAGAACCACTGAAGAACCATACAGCCGCTTAACAGGTCCTGTATACAGTAGTGGTGCTATATAGCACCTCAGTTATCCCAAAGAACCAGTGAAGAACCACTGAAGCACCAAGATTTGGTGCTATACAACACTTAAAGTGGTTCTACGAGCCAAAGAACCACTTTTACTATATTGCACCGTTTTCTTTAGAGTGTACAGTGGACTTCACTGGGGTTCAACGGGTTGAAGGTCCAAATGTCAGTTTCAGTGCAGCTTCAAAGGGCTCTACATGATCCCAGACGAGGAATAAGAGTCTTATCTAGAGAAACCGTTGGCCATTTTCTAAAAAAGTAACACAAATAACACATAGAAAAACACAAGACGTGTCACTCGAATTGTTTTTAATGGGAGAAAGTGCAACGTGCAATATAGCAGATAAGTCCTGCCTTCTAAATAAGAGCCAATCAGCGATTGCATCACTGCAGCGGCCGTTAACTCCCTGAGGTCTGAAAACGCGCCGGCGCGTTTTGCAGGATTTTTTTCACATTGCAGCAAAACAGACTTAAAATACTCCGTCATTTTTGGTCATAGAGACATAAGTAATATATCAATTGAAACTATAGAATGTCTTCTTTTATTTGTGTACACTCAGAGTAAAAACACAATGTTGTGCTTTTTGTAAAATAAAGAAAACTAACATGATGCGTGATCTCTCCTCTCCCTCTGAACGAAGTCCAATCTGATAGTTCTCAGAAAATGAACTGTAACTTAGTGAATACTAATCACACTTATGCCTAAAAAAACTTTAAGATGTCAGGTTTTAAATCGCGAAAACAAACATTCTGTGTTTATGTAATCTGTATGAAAAGAGAGCCATGTCAGAAGTCTGTGATTCAGCTCATTATCCGCTAATGCGGCCACGCCCACGGAGCCAGCGCTATTCAGACGCAAATTCAGTCAATGCATACATCGTCTCAATCGTGTATTTATTGTCTTGAAAAGTGTTTATTTGGATGTTAAAGCCGTGGTTAGCGATCTCTAGAAGACATGCCGTTACTTCCTAGTTCCTTTTCTTCTTTATATGAATTTGTGGCCTAAAGGTGTACAGAGAGCGCCCTCCGGCTGCAAGTATGAATTGAAAACACAGTATCCAGCATTCATAGTGATGACAATAAATATTACTTCTCAGTATAGAAAACTGACATAAATATATAAGAATCCATCAATATTTCTCCAAATGTACTTGCTTTTAAGCTAAAAGCCTATATGAAATGCCATAGAGGTAACATAATTGATCAGACACTTTGCATCACAGAAATACATTATATTTTAAAGAATATAATAGAATACCATTATTTTAAATTGTAATAATATTTCACAGTATTGCTGTTTATGATGAGCTGAGACATTATTACAGAGGGTTTTTTTTCACAGCCTACCTGACTGAAAGACCTCATTAATATGCAAGTCATTTCAGGTCATTATTATGTGATTCTTTTGTCTTCTCAGGTGTAGATGGTCCATTATTCATGCAGATTCACGCCTCCACGCATACTGTGTTTCTTGACAAAAAGTGTCTTACAAAAACTAAGTCAATATATTGTTTTATATGAAGGAGTAGGCAGCATAATTTTTACATAATTTTGAAGCAAAAACTCTAGTCTACAACCTCCAATACCCAAAATTCTTATGAACACAGATTTAATATACTTTTTTTGGCCTTATTTCAGTGACTTTGTTTGGTTTTTGTTTTTTGTTTTTTTGTTTTTTCAATAACCATGCATAAACATTATTCCTTCAAAAATACAAACATGTACATACATGTTCCTCACATATTATTGTAGCCTAGTTTGTGCTGAATACAATGTAACGACACTTTTGTCATTTATATGTTTATGAACAACTGAAAAAAGCACAAATGTCAGGGCATGTCAAAACTTCTCCAAGCCCCAAATCAGCCTCAGACTTCAGAGGGTTAAAAGCTCCGGTTCCTATAGAAACAGTCAGACGCGCGCTTCCTATAGAGATTGCACATGCACACTCGCTTGATCCAGCCTGAAAAATACTTTTTTTTTGTCATGATTTGAGCATTTAGAAACAGTTTATGAGACAGTTGTTGTCAGATTTCATTGGTGATTTCAAATAAGAAATTTTATCGAAAACTTGCCAAACAGCTTTTGAGAATTTGATGTTTCCCCATTCACAGAGTTAGGAGCTGCACTTGCATGCCCGAGAGGTGTTTCAAAGATGGCCGTCGAGTGAAATGACGTCTTGAAGGGATTTTGATCACGTTGGAAAGGTCGGAAGTACCTCGGTAGGGTGAAAAACTCCATCTCATTTTCTCCTCCAACTTCAAAATTGTCCAACGTTGTTGTTATACCTTTTTTTGTAAAGGGTGTTTGACTTAGTCTTTGCATGTTCGCTTTATAGACCCTACGTCATGCGCAACCTTTCCAACGTGATTAAGTAATGCGTATCGTATTGTAAATTATCAGGAAATTTTAATTCTGAAATAAACTAATTCGCAGCTTTGATAATTACACTAAGCCATCTTGTGATAATTTTAATTCGATATGTCATACAGTACAGGTAACAGTATTATAGCAATTACGAAAAAGAAAGTATTGGTATTCATACTCTGTTATTGGTGCATCTCTATTTGGCAGACTGTCACTAAGCCAGTACACATTTAACTGCAACAGTGTACAGCTGACCCAAATTACACTGGCTAAGTTTCATAGGTCAAGCTGACTGCAGTCAAGGTATCGGGTTTATATTTGTACGTGCTGGGGTAAAACCTCCTCCCCCGGCTGGCCTACATCCATCCGCTGATCCTGGGGGAACCAAATCCACATGACTGCAGAGAAACTGGGGACTATTTGGGTTATTTACTAATCAAAGGCTCACGAGGCACACACGGAGATCAGGTCAGGATGATTAATGATGAGATTCAGGTGACGCTCGGATTACAAATTCGTCTAGCGATAACTCTGATCCAAATCACAATACCAACGCCCCATTGTGAAATATTTCAGCGTCCTCTACATGCCAGGTTTCCACCTGTGAGCATGCATTTCACAACTGAAGTCAGACATAACAAAAACACAGTGTGTATTGCTGTTGGCAGGATGATTTACAGTCGTCATAACAAGAGCTGAAGTATTTGACCATTTGGCCTCATGAGTGCCATGTACATGTAAATCACAAGAGCACCAGGACATCATGTTCAGACAATGAAAACAAACTCGCGTTTGGACACTGGCAGGGAGATTTTACTTTGGCTGTCTGCGCTTATTAGAGGTATTTGCTTATACTTGGGTTGTGATCAAACCCATGATAACACTAATTATTAAACTTCAACATGCAATATCTGATTCCTCCTCAACAAGACGTGTGATTTAAGAGGTATACTGTTATTTTGATTAATTAAACTCACAACAGTAAGAAACCACCTAGCAACAACTCAGAACACCTTAGCATTAGCATAGTAGCAATAGAAAAATATGGTTTCTTTTTGTGATCAATGCATACTAAACATGATATATCTAGCAATTATATGGCTAGTAAATGAACAGTTTTTAAGTACACTCTAAAATGCTGGGTTAAAAACAACCTAAGTTGGGTTGAAAATGGACAAACCCAATGATTGGGTTAACCAAGAGTCAAGAGGCATTTATTTATCATTTGCATGGTTAACACTAGGGAAAACTAGGCTTTGACATGCTTGTGACGAGGTTAAATGCATTTACCCCAGCAGATGGGTTAAATGTTTGCCCAACGAGCTGGGCAGTTATATTTAACCCAACAATTGTTTAAAAATTCTTAAAATGAACCCAAAAAAAAAAATAAAAAAATCAGACACATAATTACTAGAGGCAACAATAATAATCAAAAGATGAACATTTATTAATAAGCAATTTAATATAAATGTTTATTGTTTAATTATTATTAATTAAACTTATTAATAAATGTTCATTTCCAATATACTTGTGGTTCATTTTAACCAAGCAACACGTTTTTTTTAAAACAATAGTTGAGTTAAATAAAAATACCCAGCAGGTTGGGCAAACATTTAACCCAACCACTGGGTTAAAACAACTCAATTATTGGGTTAAAACAACAATTCCTGGGTTAAATCAACACAATTGCTGGGTTTGTCCATTTTCAACCCAATTTGGTTTATTTTTAACCCAACATTTTTAGAGTGTAGTTTTCCTGTCATCTATCTCTACTTGCCTCCATGACTTCACTAAGAGTGAGAACCAATCGATTTCTATGACCCAATGCAGCATTCACAAAAAAAAACAGTCCTTTTCCAGTAGAAATATCTAATAAATCTAACAAGTATCTAAGCATCATTAAAACTAGAGAAATTCACTGCTGCAAAAGACTTTTTTTTTTTTTCAGAGAATATATCTTGTACTAAATATAAGCATAAACCTCACTCATTTTATCATATTTTGGCTTAAAACAGGAAAAAGCTCATTTCCAGCAGATGACAGTGCTGCAGCAGTGCACGAGCTGCTCAGGAATGTAAACAGACCCTGCAGGTGTGCGCGACGCAGTGACCGCAGTGCTGCAGCGCAGGAGGAGGAGCCACATGTGTGACAACATCAACACAAAGTGTGACGAATCTTCCCCACTAACATGCTCTCTGCCTGACCAACAGCCGCTGCGCAAACACACGCACACTTAACTGGAGTGTCAGCAGGTTGGGTGGCCTGGTCAGCTTCTGTAACCAACTCGTCTTGCTGACTGACACGCACACGCACACGCAAACAGAAAGGATTTAAAGGGCCAGCGCCGCATCAGCGGGATCCTGCACGTGCAGTAACACAAATCCAGTAAAAGCCCTGCGTCAAACCTAAAGAATGGAGTTAAGATAGTTCTAATCCAAAACATACGATAAACAATGACTGTGATGATCAGCAGGGATGATGACGACGATGGAAAGCATACACTATAACCCTGTGGTGCTGTTTGTGTGTTGGTCAAAAATACATTTTTTATTTCAATGAAATGATTGTACTATATTGTAGTTCGACAATGTTTTTTAATTTAATATTTTGTATTAAATTAATTCATTTTCAAAAAAAATAAATAAAAATGTATATGCTTTTTAACCACAAATGCTTGTCTTGCACTTCTCTGCAATGTAACATTACGTTGGAAAGGTCACACGTGACGTAGGCGAAAGTACCGTGGTAGGGTGAAAAACTCTAATTCTAATTTTCTCCTTCAATTACAAAATCGTCCGACATCGTTGTTTTACCTTTTTTTTTGTAAAGAACGTTTGACTTCGTCTTTGTATGTTCGCTTTTGTAGACAATGGATCGGTACTTCCGCCTACATCGCGCTTGACCTTTCCAACATGATTACGTAATGCGTGGCACATCACAGAAAAGTGCAAGATGAGCATTTGTGGTTAAAAAGTATATACATTTTATTTTGAAAATGACTGATGGTCAGGCCTGGACTGGTAATCTGGCATACCGGGCAAATGCCCGGTGGGCCGACACACTTGGGGGCGGGGCCGCGATATGATTTTTTTTTTTTTTTTTTAATAGACATAAAATTGGCCAACGACCGGCCCATAAAGCAGAGACAGCGGCCCATTGGTTCATTTTCCATACTGACACTGGGCTGGCCCAATCACATCTCTTAACAGACTCCACCCCGTCCCCTGTGTTTCGTGTGTCATATGCAGTTGTCTCAGAGCCAAAACATCTGTGGATTAGGATGGAGAAACAAAAGCGCAAGTGCAAGGGGGGGTGCGGAGAAGTTGCTGGCAAAAAAAAAAAAACATTTTGAGGTTGATGCCTCAACGTGCAAACATTACTGACATGTTTAGTACGGTTACAGTAGCTTCAGTTTACAGTACCTGACGACGTGCAAGAACACAGAAGAGACACCTGTCAGGCAGAGGAGCAGCAGGTGTTTGACAGTGAAGCCAATGAGGGACAGAGTAAGCAGGAGAGTATAATACAAGCGGTAAGCAGGGTAGTTACATGATTAACAGGGAGGGAGGGAGCGAGGGACTCACGATGCGACGACGACGATGATGATGCTTTACCTAAATTAATGAATATTAGGCTAGAAGACAACATAATCGTCGTCGTTATTATAAAGTCAGACTGTCACCTACTGCACTGGTCACTCAGTCAGCTAAAGTCAAATAGCACAGCAAAAGCTATTTTGCACTTTTTTTTTTTTTTTTTTTGTAGCTAGCAGTGTGCCCTTGTAGCTATCAGAGTTCACTTATGCAGTAACGCCCCTTCTCGTTAACTAGAAAAACCTGAAATGATGCAATTTGGTTTTTCAAAAAAAAAAAAAAAAAAAAAAAAATTCAGGTTATTATTTTAATGTAATATTACTGATGATGTGTTTATTTCACAACGAGACTATAGGTGTCTATTTATAGCCGTTAGTCGTGATGATGGTCTACTAGATCTCACTTTTCAGCTATAAAAAGTTATGTTTTGTAGCTCTTGTACCCCATTACTCTGGTATGAACACTTGGTTGTTTATGGCAAGTGAATAGCATGTATATAATTTTATTAGGACGTTTTTTGCGAGTAATTTGGTAGTAGGCTATAGTTTTTTTCATTGTTTTTAATGGGGAGTATCTAAACAATAAGAGGTAAATGTTTGACACTTAAAGAGGGGTTTGTGCTCTTTAAAACAAAGTATATTTGTAATTATAGTTTTTCTTCTGTCTGTTTCGTTGAAAAAAATATTTCTTTATAGAATTATCAGTATACTACATCCATGTTCTAAGGGTTAACTAGCTTTTATAACATGGAGCACATTGTCCATCAAGATTATAATGCAAAGTTAAACACTTAAAATAAGAATTTTTTTCTGATCTTTGCTGTCTATTGGTGTGTAGGCCCTACTCCACTGCCACTTTTGATCACCAGGGAGTCAGTCAAGCGAGAGTGAGTACACTGGTCCACTTGCACTTACTACTCAGCTTTGTAGGGGCTTTGGGGAATGGAACAGTAGGTATGCATATTTACAGGGACTGCAAGGATGGTGTACATGGTGTCCGACCGATTGTGGTGGGCCCGTCTGAGCAAAAATGCCAGGGCCATTTTTTTGTCCCAGTCCAGCCCTGCTGATGGTTACTCTAGATAAGACTCTTATTCCTCGTCTGGGATCATGTAGAGCTCTTTGAAGCTGCACTGAAACTAACATTTGGACCGTCAACCTGTTGAACCCCAGTGAAGTCCACTATATGGAGAAAAATCCTGGAATGTTTTCCTCAAAAACCTTCATTTCTTTTTGACTGAAGAGAGAAAGACATGAACATCTTGGATGACATGGGGCTGAGTTCTAAAGTGAACTAATCCTTCAAGTCATTTTGCTGTAAGTATATCTGGAAAAAAAGACAAAAATACTGAGCAAGAAAATCATTTTTTCAAGTGCGCAACCCAACAGAGGAGAAAAGAGTACCTAAAGGAACACAGGCTGTTTTCAGACGTGAGCGTCAGACACTCCTCCTCATCATCATCAGCTGCCAGTACAGACGGCGGCCAAAGTACAGTGAGTAACGCAAGCCGGAGTCTTGCCAAACGGGCAGATGCCCAAAAAACTCCCAAACAGAGGAAAGCAATTGAGAAGAAGTCAATGACGAGCCCTCAGTTTTCCGGGTAAGATGTGATGCGGCTTACTGCACTAAATTAAGACCATCATCCCTGAACTGCGCAGACGTTCGACATCAGATCTGATCTATAAGTGGACCGACATCTCCCTGAAAAGCTCTTATGGAAAACAAACAACTCTGACACAAAGCTCAGACGAGTAAACAACATTTCAGCACATCAACATGAGCTGTATTTATCTTCGTCCCTCCCACCTGACATGCTGAAATTCCTGATTGATTAAGTTTGAGGGTGTGGTGAACTGAGATGCAACTTGGAGGTGACACGGGCATTGTGATTGATTAGTTCATGATGACATCACATGGGGCGGCAGGTGTTTGGGACAGGCAGGGTGTTGGTGCTGGACCTGACCCAGTTTGAGGTGAGGTGTTGGGTTGCGCTGGTCTGCATGGGGCCTGAATGCATGGAGATGTCTGTGTGGTTGGGGCATTCGTGAACGTGATCCTCAGCATTAACAAACATTAGCATCTTCTCTTACCCGCACTGTTTCCCAGTCAGATCAAACGAGAATTAACAGTGCTGATTAATTTCATGGCTCAGCATAAATTATTGCAACGCGTCGCTTAGCAACAGCGATTTGGACTGCAAGAAAAAAAAAAAAAATGTACAAAAACATTCATTTTTGCAATATAATTGAGAAACAAAACTGCAACCAAAGAGAAACTGCCAGGTCAGAGATGCAACACACTCACAAGGACTCATAAATCACAAGCGCTTGCTGACAGCAGTGACATTCTCTTAAAAAAAGATGCATTATGGGTATATGCCTTTATCAGGCTGTTTTAGGACAATATACTCTTCACTTTGAAGTATTTGAATCAGTATGCAGCATGCAAGTGATAGACATTAAAAACAACAAAATGCAACATTGATGCATGTTTAATGTCATCTAAAGAGTTGCATACTGTATTCTGATATTGCATGCATATTTTGCATACTGTGCACAACACACATGCTGTAAACTGAAGAAATAGTACGAGTAGTATTGTAGCATGCTATTCTTTAGTAGGAGGATATTTTGTTCCAGACAACATCGTCCTTGATCCAATCCTCCCTCATTCCCACTGCAGAAAACAACACTTGTTCAAACACAACAACAGCACGGCTCTAAACTCCCAAACCAAGATCTGCAAAAATACCACATACGGCTCCTCCCACAGCACATGAACCTTGATGGAAAATTCCGGTCTGAGAAAGTGAGGCCTTTGCCACAGTCGACCTCTTATGACACACATGCGTCAGTCTCAGATAGGGCAGGAAAAAAATATACTGCCAGCTGAAGTTTATAGTCAAAATCTAGTCAGAGTCTATGCAAACCCTCTGTTTCACAGATGCATAAAGAGAAAAACACAACAGCTCTGATCCAAAAGCCTACAGTAGTGAACTGCCTTGCTGTCAACAACAAACACATGCAATCTGATAGGTGTCCTAACTGAAACAGAGCCTCATACGTGAATGATTGGGAAGGCAGCAGGTTGCATTCGAACAGGTCCGTCCTTGGGGTGGTGCAAACGGTGCGACTGCACAGGCGGCCCTGAGGCGATCACGCACGGACTGACCGAGGGGGACCACGTTGCCTCTTACTCGCACCGGGGCCCCGCCCCATAATTGGGACGGCCCTGCACTCGACATACAATTCATTTCAATAGAGTTTAACTTTTGATGAAAAGTTTGATGAAGCTGTTATTTTAGTATCAAAATGGCAGCTTGTTTTCACCACAGAATAACAAAAAGAAAAAGGTAATAAATTAATTACTTTTTCTCTGAATTATGAGAATTTGTAATTGCGAGAAAAAAGTCAGAAGCTTACTTTTTTTCCCCTCAGAATTGCTAGTTTATATCTCACAACTCTGACAAAAAAATTACAGTTGTGAGATAAAAAGTCGCAAATACATTTTTAATTTCCAGGCAGAAATAATTTTCCATATATCATTGATACTATTATAGATAATTTATTATAGTTTCTCAAATTTGCACCTATTTGGGTGTGAGCAAAAAATGTCCCTTTAAATGCAAATGAGCTGCTGCTCCCGCCCCCCTTTCCAGAAGAGGGCGGAGCTTTAACAGCTCCTGCTTCGGTTGCTCAACAATCGGACACTGATGGAGAATTTCATGCAGCCAAAATGAGGATTGTTGAGGATTTTAGTACTTTCAGTTAATACAAAAATGAGAAATGTTGCCTTTGCAACCAGCTGAAATAAAATAAGTATTTTTTTTTTTTTTTTATATTTTATATTTCAGTTTATTTTGTTTCAAGTAAAAAAAAAAAAAAAAAAAAAAATTATGGTTTTATTTTTAGTTTTCACAAATAACCATTTGCATCAACATTTTTCGGTACAAAATACAATTTTAGAATATACATATCTTGTTCATCATCATGCATCCATTTTTTCCATACCAAGCATAAACATTATGGTATTGCATGACCTGCACCGAATGTATGAGATGCTGCCTTAGATTTTAGCCAAAAGTAAGGGATTTATAAACAAAAATAAATAAATAAAAATAAAAATAGTATAACGCATGCCTAAAACTTTCCTAAAATGCTGTCTAGGTAGTCAACTCAGTAGGATTTGTAACAGTTCTTAGGGTGTATTAGTCAACTAGAAGGGTTAAAACAACAAATTCTTGGTTAAAACAACTCATTTGAGGGCGTATAACAAAAAGTTGTATTAGTCAACTCAGTCTAGTGTCTAACTCTTCTTGGATATTCAGAGTTCAAAACATTCTTATTGTACACATTAGTGTGTTAAATATTGATCTCTTCTAGCCCTGCAGTCAAACACACACACACACACACACACACACACACACACACGACTATTCTTTCAGCTGCTTTAATTATTAATGGATCTGATTTGAATTATTTATGTTAATTCAAATGTTCTGTTTGGAAGGTCTGGCTCCCAAAATTAACTCATCACATCATTCTTTTAGCAGGTTTGTCTAGCAGCAGGTTACGTGAGCGCGCCGGCCCTCAGGGAGCGCTGACACACACTGAGCATTATGCAAGAATGAATATGAGCGGAAAAATCCCGACCAGTTAAAATACTCGCATTTTATACGATCTGTTCTGCTTAACAAAACTCTTACTCACAGCTTTTTAATGCAGATTATGTAATATAAAGTCTCAAACCATGTCGAGTCCATTTAAGTTCAAGCTGACGGCAGACAAACATCACATTAATTTGATCTTTAAGTTGATAAAATGCATCAATGTTCCTTAAGGTCTTATATTACATTACAATAAAACCTGTTTAACAGGTGTGTAAAACATATTTAGTGATCTTGGTTAATAAACATACAGCTGGAAAACAAATGCAGGCTGTGTCATTTGTGTTTTATCATCTTCTGAGCATCCGATAACAGAATGCTGCAGAATAAGGTCATAAATTAGAAACACCTTGCATATGTTACTATTATTTAACGGACAATGAACAATTGTATTTTTATTAACTAATAAATACTGTGACAAACGCACCGCTCATTGTTAGTAAATGCATTATCTAGTGTTAACTAATGGGATCTTATTGTAAAGTGTGACCTGGAGGTCAGAGCGCAGCATGAGAGTGCAGATGGCAGGATTTGACACGCAGCCCATCAGATTCAGAACAGAGTCTCAAATGACAATCCATTATAAGCTCAGATTTGATGCTGCAGCATCACTTGAAGGAATCGGTCGTACAGGCTCAGAGCAGTGGAGAGATTAGCAAGAGTCATTCATATTTCAGATTTTAGTCTTCTTTAAATGAGCTTCAAATGTGCAAAAGATCGTCATTCAAACAAACCAACCTCTGTTATAAAACCTAGTGAACTCCCTTCATAGACAGCAGAGGCGGTTTCGACCAAGTCTAAGGAAGTATTGCATGTATCGTTCATGGAAAGAATGCACTGCAATGAGATCAGCTAAAAAACACTCAAGATTGTCAAGAGAATCAAGAGAAATGTGTGATAAGGGAACTTTTTAGACAGTACAATACTAATAAATATAGATAAAAATCATTCAAATCTAATTAAAATATTTTATTTGATCACATTTGAGAATAATATGTATTGTTTATGCTTAGTCACATTGCTTGTGTAAACTAAAATGTAATTATATTGAAATAAAGCTGAAATAATATATAATTACATAAAAAAAATGAAAATGAGAATGTCACAATAAAATAAGTAAAATTAAACTTAAATAAATAATTAAATAAAAAAAAATTATACATATATATTTTTTATTATTTAATTAAAATTGGCTTTTAATTATATATATATATATATAAAGTCAATTTTAATTAAATAAATAATTAAATTAAAATGAAAATATATATATACTTTATTAAAAAAAATTAAAATAAATAAAACCAATAAAGGTATATACATAAAACACATGCCCATTAAAATGAATAAAAAATAAAATAAAAATAAATCATACAATTTCTATATAAATCCAATAAAAATAAATAAATTAAAATTAAATAAATGCATAAATAAAATAAGAAATAAATGAAAGTGTGTAATTATTTATATATATATTTATATATTTATATTTAATTTTATGTAATTAAATAAATAAATAAATAATATGCAGCAGCAGCAGCAATATCTGGGCAAATGGACGGACACTATAGAGCAAACACAGAGAGGATCTGTCTGGCTCTCAGGGGCCGAGGGCCTCGTGTTAATGCTATTCTTGAGCGAACGCCAACCTTCTTTAGAAACTCACCTGGAGACACTAACGAAACAACAAAGCACACAAACACAACAGGAAGGGCTGAAATGCCACACAATAGGTGTGATCAGTAACACAGAACACCCATGGAACCAATCAGAACACCCTAAAACCAACAGCAACATTCTAAAAACCAAATCATCGCATAACAATGTGATTAATACAAAAACCAGGCAGATAAGACAGACATCTGAGAGGGCTGTGTCACAACATCTCAACAACCTTCAGAAAACAAATGACAAGACGGTTCCATACTTTTACTGAACTCATGCAACCTGTTAGCCAAGTTGACAGGCAACAAGTTCTGACAATTACAACCTTATTGTAAATAAAACAATGAGTTCTATAAGCAAACCAGATCATGGGAGGAACAAAGTGGGAGTGAGTCAGCATTAAGCATGCGTTCAGAACATCCTGTAACATCAGAAACGGCTTTATCTGAGAGGTTCTGCAGGTAACATGTGAAAAAATATGATATAACACACTTGAAAATGTTTAACAAAGCACCTCTAAATGCCCTCTGTGAGTCTGACCAGTCCTTTAGTGATGTATGTGTCTTTATTCAACGTTTAAGCTGGTTAACTCTGACCTGAGCTGAAGAGGAGGAGGGTGAAGGACGAATGAAGGTGTTTTAAAAGCTTTCGCATCCATAGAGCTGAAGCACAGTCGTTCCTGTGGTCTCTGGGGAATCTCACTAGCTCAACATCTGTGACCGTCTTCTCTATTAACACCTTATGACAAGCCCAAGTCGAAAAATAGAACAGCAATTTAAAAAGAAAAAAAAGAGATAATAACAGGGCAAGGCCTAAAAAACCCACAGACTTGACCTG
Organism: Chanodichthys erythropterus; assembly: GCF_024489055.1. NCBI lineage: Eukaryota > Metazoa > Chordata > Actinopteri > Cypriniformes > Xenocyprididae > Chanodichthys > Chanodichthys erythropterus. The sequence goes on from NC_090235.1 coordinate 12,184,365, forward strand.
AAGGAGACACCTGAGCCATACCGGCGTGTGTATTATATAGCGTGATCTGCTTGGGTACAAAATATCTTTCTTTGTGTACAACAGAACAACAAAGAAATTTATACAGGTTTGGAACAACCTGAGGGTGAGTAAATGAAGGCAGACTTTTCATTTTTGGGTGAATAAATGCATTCAGTGCTATGGTGCATGAAAAAGCTTTTTTTTTTTATAATAATAAACATTTATTATTAAATAAATCATTATAAACAGGCATGAGCTACTTCATCATGCCTCATTGAGGAGCACTTTAAATCATCCTAGAGCATGTGAGGAAGAAACCGCAGAGCTTTAGAGTCGGTCCTGGACTGAAAGTCCTCAGTGTTGAGAGGCTTTTATTAAATAAAGATCTTATGCAACTGCGCTACCGTCCTTGCTGTTGAGAAAGGAATAACACATTGCATTCATTTGCTCCATTGAATCTGTTAGAACGTCTAAAGAAATACAATTCTCATGAAGGCAGAGTGAACATCATTAAAAAATGCTGCATTAAAAAAACAAAAAAGAGATGCTGATTGATCAACACAGCATTCTAGTTGTGCTAAAACACGCAATAAGTCATTCATAAAATAAGATTTTAATAAAAAAAGTGTCTGCAATGTAACAACCTCCATGCATTAACGCTTAAATCTGATGTTCGAGTTCGTTTGGTGTTTCAATGCTTATCCAAAATGTAACAAAATCTAAGCAAACCAATCTCAACTGATTCCACTAAAAACTGACACTGCCACAATGTTACTCTGTCCTCAACCAGCCTGACACAGCAACATCAACTCAACCTGTCTGTTTGCATGACCAGCACAAACGCTTTTGGGAAACTGGTCATTACCGGTTACTCACTTAAACTTTAAGTAAACCATCTGTGACATAATGAATGTGAGGTTCTGGGTCAGCTGCTTTACAATGCTTTTGTCCATGTCTACAGTCATTACCTACTCGTTAAGGTAAATGAGTATATATGTTGATGTGCATGTTCAGTTTATGTCCTTCTGTCGTTTACGCAAGGCTGCTTACAAAATTGATGGCATTCTGTTTTTATGCAAAAAAATAAAAAATTGTTGACTATTTTGTGCAATTCACAAAATGAGAGCAGTAACTGAGATGAACGCACAACAGGGAGGACGAAACAAATGAAACAGCATCCACTCTTAAAAACAGATATTACTGGCATTGATGGTTCCATAGAGAACATTTAACAGCCATTCCATTCCACAAAAGGTTCTTTATAGTGGAAAAGGGTTTTAAAAGTGTTCTTCACAGTAAGAAAAAATGCTTTCACTAAAAGGTAAAGGTTCTTCGGGGAATCAAAATTTGGGGAATCATTACTGCAAAAACACCATTTTTGAATCTTTATTTTTTGAGAATGTACATCAAGTCCTCTTTTCTGGAATTTGCAAAGAAAACAATCTGACAACAGGGCAGCAATCTGCGATGAAGTGGTCTGGATTTATGCAAAGGGGCGGACGACTGGTCAGCGGTCTAGACTGTGATGTGTTGCGTTCACTGCAGACGCAGCCTGAGGCTCACTGAGCATCTGTCACATCAGCAGCACCATTCACAAACACGCCAGCTTCAACCGCCTCTTCAGCCACGGAATAAAAATATTTTTAAAAAGTTGCTAATTGCAACTTTTTTTTCTAACATTTTCTCCTCACATTTGTGTTTATATCTCGCAACATTGAGTTTTTCTTTGAATTCTGATTTTCTTTCCTCAGAATTTTGATTTTTTTCTCAGAATTCTGATTTTGTTTCCTCAGAATTCTAAATATTTTCCAGGAATTCTAAAATTCTCTCAGAATTCTTTTTTTCCTAGTATTCTATTTTTTTTTTTCTCTCCAAATTCTGACTTTTTTTCTTAAAATTCTAAAAAAAAAAAAAAATTCTCAGAATTTTGACTTTTTCCCCCAGAATTCTGACTTTAAATCTTGCAATTCTGACTTTTTTCTCGTAATTCTGTTTGCAATTGCGAGATATAAAAATCACAAAAATTGTAATATAAACTTACAATCACAGTTTTAATTTAAATTCTGAACATGTTTAACCCTGTCACCCGATAAAAACCTCACTGAGTTTTGCCAGATAAATACAGCTCTGGTTTTAAAATAAATAAACTTTTCTTGTAGCTAACTCCTTTAAAAGGGAAGCTTGTAGCTTGTACTAATTTGAAACCATAGCTTGACAAACTACAAATTCCTGCACCACGAGTTTCACGCCGATCGTGACCACGTCAAATTACACAACAGAGGGAGCTGTCCCAGAAAAAAAACTGATCAAAATGTAGCTGCTTCAGCAAAAAAATAAAAATAAAAAATATTTAAAAAAAAATAAAATTATAAAAAAAATTATAAGAAGCACTACTTACTCTAAGGATACAAAAGTAGAATTTTTTTTCAACCTATTATTCTTGGATAACCTGATATCAGTATTAACAATCGAGCAGAGAGAATGTGAGACCAGCACAGAAACAGTGACTCACCAAAAAGCCTTGAAAGCTTCATAAATATCCAGTCCGACTGCATACAAGAGCAGCGTCGAGTCTTCTGTCCGGACGCACAGCTGGCTGAGAACCTGCAGAGACCGTCCAAACAAGGGTTAACAAAACACACCGACTAATCAGTCTGCAGTAAACCATATAGAAGACACACACACACACACACACACGCAGAGAGACACACGCCTGCTTTGAATATTATGCAGCCGAAGGTCAAATTACATGCGATTTCAATGCATTCTGAATGAGAGGAGTGAAAACTGCTTGTCAAGCGTCACAGGAGGATGCAGAGCTGTCATAAAACTCAAATAAAAAGGCTATAGTTTGAATTTAACACTGGCTTTTATATAGTGTTTGCATATTCAAATAAATATATGCAAAAACAACAACCCCTTTAAAGAGGTAGTTTTTCATTATATTTGACTTTTATTGAGCTGTGTTTTTGAAAAAGCCAAAAAACACAATAAAAGTAAAATATAACGTATATGAGGTATAAATCACCATCTAATTTTGTTGCATGGAAAACAGAAGCGGCTCATGCTTTTCAGGGAATAATGATGATTTTACACCATATTGAACACCATATGGGTGAATTATTATTTTTTATGATGATTTTGATTCAATATTAAAAAAAAAAAAAAAAGATTTTTTTTTTTCTTTTTTTTTTTTAAGTGATCTACATCTCAAGTGAGTTTTAGAGCAAAAGAGCGAGTTTGTGAAGGTCATCATGAGATTCGGTGCACAAGAAGCCCAGTGAAAGTGAACGGGACAGCAGAAGCACACAGTTGTGTAACAGTCATCCATCAGCTCAGCTCTCTGCCCGCCAGCAGGTTCACATTTAGACATCAGCTACTGAACATGATGTAAGGAAACCACATAACTGGAGCTATAAAACTACACTCATCCACACAGAACAACTTATGCTCATGCACCAGCAACTGTCAACATCATGTGCACCAGCAAGGAACCACTAACATTTCATATCCATGTCAGACATGTCTTCAAACCCTTCAGTGTATCCTACAGCTCCTGATGGAAACTAATGCATCCAGAACATCTAAGAAGCATGCTATGAATCAAAATACCGCAGCGGTTACGTGACAAGTCAGCTGCTAATATCAAACCAATAATGAAACAGAAGTGCAGATGCTGGAGCAATCAGATGTAAAGGATGACAACGCACAGAACATCAAGCATAAGATCAAACGAGCCGCCGCAGCGCAAATGCAACATTGTAACGTGTTAAACACACTCACCCTGACGTCAGCGCGTGCTGGTGATTGTGTTTATGTGTTTATTTCTCTCTGTCAGAGCTGTTGTTGTTGTTGTTGTTGTGCTGTTGCTGCTCTGCTCGGGTTCTGCACTTCAGCCGCTGTTTTAATGCGCCTTTAAAGGCGAAATCTCTCTGACAGACGCGAGCCGCTTCCGCCGACGGATATGGATCTTATTTTGCATATGTGGGTGTGGTTTACAATTTAAAGGTAACGACATCAGCGTCCACCTGACTGCTTGCCACTAGTGCCCTAGACAGATAGACAAGATGAAGGTGTAGTATGGACTTATTTAAACGCCTGTGCAAAAGATATAGTGCACTTTATATAATACAACAGGGCTAAAATTTCTGCAAAATATGCAAATATTGCATTATGAGAATAGATAGATAGCAGTTTTTTTTATTTACACTGAAATTGAAATTAAAATAATACTTAAAAATTAAATAATAACATGATTAAAAACTACAATAAAAATAATATAATAAAATTGGCAAAAAGTTATTAAAAATTTAAAATGAAAACTGAAAATATAAAAAACTAAATTAAAATATTAATATTTTATATAAATAATTGTAAAAATGCTGAAATGAAATAAAATATAAATATTAGAGCAAAAACGAAAATTAGAAATTTTGCAATGGCGACTCACTGAAATAAGTTTAAGATGAAGCACTAAATTATTAACTGGAAATAAATTAAAACTAAAATTGAATCTAAACAGTAACATTTAAAATTAATCATATAACAATCATAAAAGCACAAAGCAAAATGACTAAAAAAATGTAAATATAAACTAAATATTAAGATTTTATATAACTAATTAAAAATATCAACTATAACAGTATATAAATAATACTAATTAACATTTTACATAACATTTATTATATTATTCTACTCACTAATATGCGTGTTTTGTCAAACAGAGTAGAATACTGAATAATTATGATGATCAGTATAATGCTTTCAATAAAACTGTCTTGATTTCTTCTTACGGGCATGTGGGAATCACATGACCTGTGTGTGCGTGCATGTGTGTGCATGTGCCACCCCATCAGGTGAGAACTGCTGTGGCCTTTCAATCAAACACAGGATGTGATGACATCTCAAAATGATCAATATCATTCCACTGAGAATAACAAGAGTTCAATATGTATGTTAGTATGTTCATATTGTGAGTATTCAGACCCCTTCAATGTTGTAATCTTATTCTAAAATGCTTTGTATTTGTCATTATGTCTTATTTATAGATTGATGTAAATGAAAAGTATTTAGCATTAGATAGATAGGATGTATTGATCTGTGAATATATAATTATGTTAGATGAAGATGATTTTAAACTGATATTGATATGAGAATGCATGGAGTCAGGATCAGCGTGAGGTTAAAGGTCGCAGCGGTGGGGCATGTGCTCTCTGACTCAGTGCTGACGGTGTTGGGTATAATACATCCATAAGAATAACAAGCAGTGGGAAATCTCACAAAACACTTCCTGTCTGAGTGTATCGCTAGCTGAATCACGCCATCCCCGGGCCTGTGTGTCTGAGCGTTGAGAACAGCACGTCACTGCCTCTCGCAGCACGTTCTCAAGCCTGTTATGACCTCTGACAGGAGATAACATATACATGAACGTATCAGTCAGCAAACAAACCTCCTGTTTAAATTCACCGTCTCCTAAAGGTCTGGAAGCTACTTCTGATCATGATTGTGTGCGTTTCACACGCTCAAGTCAACAAGAAACTGATGAAACCTGAACACACAGGAAAATTATTTATATATTTGATAAAACTAAAATCCACAGTACTGCTGGGCCTCACATGCATATGAGGTGCCTTATTTGAACACTATATATATATAAAACAGGCTATGACCGCTTCACCAAATGGTTCTGTGTATCACTACACAACACCCTTAGCAACCACTCTTAGCAACGTACACTGTTTGTTCTCAATTGATATTGTTCATTGAAGCTTACTGTATTATGCAGAAGAGTATTGTGAGAAAGAGATTGAGTGAGTGAGTTTATTACCTGCATTCAGATTTATCATTTCCCTTCAGGTGTTCATAATAATAAATCTGTTTAAATGTCCGATGCATTATCCTGTCCTTTTAACAGTTAAAGGGGTTTTCCCGTGACTGACAGCGCTAGTCAAAGCATTTGTCAGTTGCGTCTTGTTCCGTGTTCACAACAATTCAGTCTTTTCAATGTAAAAGTCTTCGCTACTGACTGACACACTCATAAAGACAGTCTTTGCCGCCATCTAATGGCGTAATAATGTAACTTGTGTTGCTGTTCACGGTCAGGGTCTATTTTTTTCCCGGCGGAAGGAAAGCTTTAGTAAGAGTTTACTTCATGAAAGTTGCATTGATACATATATTTTTTGGCTTTAATATTTGTATTGTGTGGTAACTGTTTTATAAAAGCAATAAGGTACTCGAGGTTAGTGCGGTATCATGAATAAGTCACAGCTGAAGGGGTTGCAGGCATCCACTTCGCGTCGCTCTTCAGCCATGACTTATTCATGATCCAGCACATCTTCAAGTACCTTACTGCTTACATACAGTATATACACTCTAAATGTTCTGGGTTAAAAACAGCCCAAGTTGGGTTAAATATGGACGAACCCAGCGGTTGGGTTAAATGTTTGCCTAATCTGCTGGGTAGTTTTATTTAAAGGTCCCGTTTTTCGTGTTTTTTTGAAGCTTTGATTGTGTTTATAGTGTGCAATATAACACGTGTTCATGTTTCGTGCGTAAAAAAACAGTATTTTTCACATCATTTACATCTGTATACCGCTGTTTCCACTGTCATAAAAACGGGCTGATGACTTCCTTGTTCTATGAAGTCCTTCCTTCAGAAATACGTAACGAGGTCTGATTGTGCCAGCGGTTCCTGTGTTGTGATTCGACAGCAGTTTAGTGCATCTTGCCCGGAAAAGTCACGCCTCTTACCATAAGTCGGAGATGCATGCGCTCGTTTACATATTGTAAACATGTCTTTAATTTTACCCTATCAATTTGAGCTGGAATCAGACCCGGTGATTGGACTGCGGGATGAAAATAACAGCGTTTTGATGACATGGCGACAAACACACTCTACAAACGCAACTCTTGTGTATTCCTGTGGGCGGAGGTTAGTCAAAAAACTGTTTTTAAGAATTAAAGAAGGAAGTAGAGGGATGTAGTCCAAACTGGCCATTCGATGTAGGCGACTTCTGTTAAATAAAATATCTCGCTTGGCATTGAACTTTGAGCTTTAAAATTTTACAGATTTTATTTACACTCTAACAACATTACACACTAACTAAAGTTTGAAACATGGGATCATGAAGAACGGGACCTTTAACTAAACTATTGATTAAAAATTATTATATGTCTGGCTTAAAATGAACCCAAAATAGGATGGAAATTTAAAATAAGACATATGATTACTAGAGGCAACAGTAATAATCAAAAGGTGAACATTTATTAATAAGCAATTTAAAACTTATTAATACATGTTCATTTATTAAACATATTAATAAATGTTAATTTCCAACATATTTTGGGTTCATTTTAAGTGAACAATATAGTAATTTTTAAACAATAGTTGGGTAAAATAAAACTACCCAGCAGGTTGGTTAAACATTTAACCCAACCACTGAGTTAAAACAACCCAATTGCTGGGTTTGTCCATATTTAACCCATTTTTTAGAGTCTATATATATATGTGTATATATATATTTATACAACAGTTCTTTCTGGTTCTCGAATCTGATTGGCTGAGAGCCATGTGACATTCTAGTAATAACAGCACTCCTACCTTCTGTATGACTCCACTTGAAGTGACTGTCATGGCAGATGAGCAAATCCACTGCACTTTTTACAAATACTACACTTGTTGTACCGCGAACTGTAGTTTTAAGAGATTTTAGGTGATAATGTTGTTGTTTAGACCTGAAATATGTGTCTCGTATTTAATCATAGCACCTATTTTACAATTTGTTTAGACATTTTTGGAGATGCGAGCTCCAGACCCTCAGCGGCCGTTCAGTGCTCGAGTACCCGCCGAGAACAGCTTCATCTCGGCCAGTGCTTCGGAGATTCGCCGCTGGCTTTTATAGTGGTTAAACGCGAGATTTAATTCATTTTGGGTACATAAAATGTGCAATCTTTGGTCTTATTAATCTATTACTTGTTCCTTAGTAAATCAAATTGGGCTTATATTTGATCATGTTCATTACTGGAACACATCATTGTGACATTTAGATCTTTAGTCTTTATAAGAAGTTTAGCTATTTCTCAATTTAACCCTAAATCACCTGCTCTGTTAAACCCAGCTGTGTTTATTAATACTTCCAAAAAGTTCAGACCATTACTTTTTCTCAGGTCATGACATGTGAAGCTGAGCCTCAGTTTCGTCCCTAGGGTTATTTGTTGTTTTTATTGTCCGAGTGTGAAGAATAAATCAAGCTGTTTTAATAAGGGAGATGTCGTGCAGGCATGACTCTTTCAGCGCTGGAGGGCTGATGAATGTCTGGGAGGAAGACGGGTCATCCAACAGCAGCACACAAACAGGCCCGCGTGTTCCGCTCCGCTCTCTGGGATCTCGGCCTCAGCGCAGACTACACACCGCCGCGACAGGAAGACATTGTGTTGATAAACTCTGAGAGGCAGAGAGCAGTCGATCTGCTGTGGTGGGAGAGCGGGGGCTCGCGTCCTGGCCGAGCTCCAGACCGCTATTGTTCATCCGTGTGAAGTGTGTGATTATCTGGAGTCTCCGTTTCTCTTCCTTCACTTTCATAACCGGCGGAACCATTAAAGGGGCTCGAGGAGGACGCGGGGCTCGACCAATCACGGCACGTTTGTTTCCGCGGGCCACGGCACTCGCTGAATCTCCATATCCACCTTATTTTTAATATTGTAATACTGTAGTATTTATTATAAATGATTCATCCATGCACATAATTATTATTATTTTTTTAAATTAATGTGCCTTCTTAAAGGGATAGTTCACCCAAAAATGAAAATTTGATGTTTATCTGTTTACCCCCAGGGCATCCAAGATGTAATTGTTTCTTCAGTAGAACACAAATGATGATTTTTAACTTCAATCGTTGCGCTCTGTCAGCCTTATAATGCATGTCAGTGGGAACTCCATCTATAAGAGTCAAAAAACATGCACAGACAAATCCAAATTAAACCCTGCGGCTCGTGACGACACATTGATGTCCTAAGATACGAAACGATCGGTTTGTGTGAGAAACCCAACAGTATTTATATAATTTTTACCTCTAAAACACCACTATGTCCAACTGCCTTGAGCATCCGGTTAGTGAGGTCAGAAAACGAATTCTGATGACGGAAGTGATGTCTCGCGCTTTGCTTCAATGAGTACGAGACATCACTTCCGTTGTCAGAGCGAGTTCAGACCTCACTAACCGGATGCGCAGGGCAGTTGGACAAAAATCTCACACAAACTGATCGTTTCGTGTCTTAGGACATTAATGTGTCGTCACGAACCGCAGGGTTTAATTTGGATTTGTCTGTGCATTTTTTTTACTCTTATAGATGGAATTCCCATTTCCATGCATCATGCAATGGTTGGAGATAAAAATCATAATTTGTGTTCTACTGAAGAAACAATTACATCTTGGATGCCCGGGTAAGCAGATAAACATCAAATTTTCATTTTTGGGTGAACTATCCCTTTAATCAAAATAACTCCCCCTCCCTCTTGGAACAACATTTCTTCTCTGGTGACGGGGGTGGGGCAACCTGTCACTCACATGAGATCCACCAATAGCAAACCACAAACATCCAAACAACCAATCAATTTCCTATGGGCAAAATCAAGCCCCACCCTACATTTATTCTTGTTTGAGAAGCAGTTTTACTCAGATTTGTCACAATAGACTAGCGCAACTTCTGTTTCATGCCAACTTTAACAAAAGGGGCACAACCATTTGTATCTTGAATGTGTAATGCTTCCTGTTTCATAAGAAATTGAGTTTAGGGGAATTCCCCCAACAAACTGTAAACAGATATTGGAAGCAAAAAACATACCCAATATAAGCTAAGCTAGCAGGCTAATCGGGTAGATGTATGCTATGCTAGGACATAAGCTAGCTAGCTAACCAAACCTGTACTGTATGACTGTTTATCTTCTGTTGACATCTGCCATATTTAAATGCATGTGAATGAGATTCAAGAGCAGCTGCAAAAGGGAAGATTTATTTATTTATTTATTTTTGTGTGAATAAAGATTAAAATTGAGTTTTCTCAAATAAAAGCTATTGTACAGCGAACAGCACTAGCAGTGTTAGATGACGGATGAACTCAGCTGGACTGTATTTTTCCAGGTCTACTCTACATTAGCTCTGATTGACTTTACCTTTTCATTAGTTGTTAATTGTTCTCTTGAAACTGTGTTAAGACAAAACTCTTGTTTATTCTGTTCACATGGTCTGCTTTAAGCTCCTTCTGATTCCTTTCCAAGAAAAAACAAGAACAAAGCGTTTTGTCCTCTGAGCGTGTCTTTGCTAAACTTAAAGTAAATCTGCGGCATTATTTTAACCTTATTAAAAAGGCTCAGTATGAGATCAGGAGAACAAAACACAACACAAATAATCAAAATAAAAGAAAAAAACTACTTCACAAATAATATATAAACAAACAGGTTTATGAGGGGGATTTTTAAATAGCCTACTTAAATGTTTATGTAACGCTTAAACAACAGTAGTCTACTCTCATGAAAACAGGGCTGAATTCAGAGTACGAGCATACTACTCTGATATGGCAGAAATTGTAAGAGAAGGAATTCAGTTCAGCTCAAGTTTCAGTTTCAGCTCAAAGTACCCCACAGATCATTTATTATAGCTTGTTAAATTTGCCCCTATTTGGGTGTGAGAAAAAACACTGCATTTTTGTGTGTGTCCCTTTAAATTCAAATGAGCTGCTGCTCCCGCGCCCTTTCCAGAAGAGGGTGGAGCTTTAACAGCTCAACAACAACAAAGCTGGAGAATCTCACGCAGCCAAAATGAGGATTGTCAGTAACGGTGTTCAGCCTTACATTGTTCAAACCGGAGTCGACACTGATGGAGAGACTCAGGAAGAAGTTACAACTTTCAAACGTTTCTGAATGGTTAGTGGATAAATTGATGTAGTTGCTGTGGAGTTGATTCAATTCATCCACCAGCATGTGCCGTCATGTTCATCTTTTGTGTTGAATTGATCCTCCGGCGTAAAATGACGGCATGACAACAACACTCTACTACAACAACTGAATTGTTGTGAAAACGGAACAAGACGCAACTGACAAATGCTTTGACTAGCGCTGTCAGTCATGGGAAAACCCCTTTAACTGTTAAAAGGACAGGATAATGCATCGGACATTTAAACAGATTTATTATTATGAACACCTGAAGGAAAATGATAAATGTAGGTAATAAACTCACTCACTCGATCTTTCTCACAATACTTTTCTACATAATAAAGTAAGCTTCAATGAACAATATCAATTGAGAACAAAGAGTTTACGTTGCTAAGAGTGTTGTGTAGTGATACACAGAAGCGGGTGAAGCACAGCTATTGACCAATCAGAATCAAGGACAGGAACTAACCATTTTATAAAAGAAAATATCTCCTTTGCAGATTGCTGTAACTTTGCAGATGTTGTTTATGATCAAACAACAACATTAACACACTAACTAAAGTTAAAAAAGTGAAATCATAATCTACCACCCCTTTAAACACAATCACGCTTAACATTTGGCATTAACAAAGTCAAATATGCCCTGCGTTCCAATGTCCATACTATCCATCCTAGTATGTGAGATTAAAATAAGTGTGTCCCAAAGCATAGTATGTTGAAAAGAGTATGCCAAAAGTCCCCGGATGGTCTACTATTTCCGGTAGATTTTCGAAGTGTGGATCCGTGCCATAGACAGTAAAAGAAATGGACACAGCGACCCCATTGGAACTCAATTGAGTCAAGTGAAGCCCATTTTTAGCGAGTTTTAGCACTTCCGTTTCTGACGCGCAGACTCAAACTAAGCTTGATGACGTCAGCAACCTGTCTGACAGATGTAAATCTTCTAGTAGCTGTGCGTACAAACTGCCATCGTTAATCTTGCAGAGACGGCGAGCTTGAGCGGGGAGTTCTTTGGCGTGAGTGAGCAGGGGTAAGTATTCTGATTAATTATTTTGTATAGTATTTTAAAATGTAACGCCAGTACGCCATATTAAGATAATCTCCCCGATTGCCTGCGAGCTTCTCCTCCTGTCTGTACGGTAATTTCTCTACTGTGCGATAGAGAGTCGAGTGGTTATGACGCAATCGTTAGCCTATTTTCACAAAAAGGTAATGAATTTAGAAATTTTAGAAGGTAATGGAGCCCTTTATACATTGTCGTGTATCTTTGGAAATAAATAATGGACAAATGGAGTCTTTAAACACCTCAGATGTAAAGTTATTCGCTGTCAAAGTGATGCCTATTGAATGGGAGTCAATGGGATGCTAACGCAAGTGAAGTTCTGCTACAAGATGGCGGCACGCGGCCGACTTCAACTTCCGGTCGACTTCCTTGGGCACTGATCCGTGCACACTATAGAGGCTAATATTGCCCGCAACCCATTGCGCATTGGACGAGGATTCAGTTCAGAACTACAAACTCGAGTAAAAAGTGTTAAAGAACTACAAAACATGGCGGATATACGCGATCGACGCTGAGAGATTTGAGTGACTAATAATCAGTTTAACCTGATAGAAAATATATAATGTTACCCGTGTTATTTTTCATCTGCAATTACCAATGTGGACTTTTATAAAGATCCGAATGGCCATTAACTTTTAAATGCATTATGCATTAAAATGAGGAGAGTTCTCCACATGAAAGACCCGCGACTGCAGATCAATGTGCTGTATTTCTCTCCGATACGGTAGGAAATTAACTAAATGAAATGTGGAGGATGTAAGATGATTGACAGGGCAGTTTACGGTGACAGGATGCGACAGAGAGAAAAGACGCGATTGTATGACGTGTTAGTATGTCCCAAAGCTTGTCTACTCTTTTGCTACACACTCAAAGGTAAGTACTTTTTGTTCACAGAAAGAGTACATACTTTTAGGGCGTAGTATATGTCATTAAATCAGATGAGCTGCACCACCATGACATCAGTTGATCTGAAAGAGTAAACTTTAGTAGAAGACTCTTCATGAAATCAAGCATTTGCACAGACTGCCTCAGTAACAGTAATGCTGATTTGGTTTTGCTGTGGTTGTTTCTGCTCCACAGTGTCCAGTGTGACCAGTTTGGCCTGTTTCCATCACAATGGATTGGAATGGGTGAGGCTGATCCTGCATCAGAGGGGACGGCAGGTTTATTTTAGATGTGTCAGAATGTCTTATTCCTCTGGTAATCCTCAAGATGCTGTGTGAATGTCACAGAGGATTCTGTCTCTAAATACCCGTCCTCTCCAGTCGTCCTCTGCGGGAGTTCGCTAAACCAAACTTCAGTCTAAAAACAACCACAGACAATCTTCAGTGGGCCCATTATGAAATCAAAATTGAATTTTTTTTAAATGGAATATTGCAGTATTTATTATAAAAGATTTATTATTGCACATCATAATTGTTTTAAATTCATGTTTCTCATAATCTTGAATCAGAATATCTTCTTCTCCCTCTTGCAGCAACATCTCTTCTCTGATGATGAGGGCGGGGCAACCTGTCACTCACATGAGATCCACCAATAACAAACCACAACCATCCAATCAATTCCCCACAGACAAAATCAAGCCCCGCCCTACATTTGTTCTTGTTTGAGAAGCGTTTCTCTCATATATACATCACAATAGAGAAGAAAAGACTAGCGCAACTTCTGTTTCATGACAAATTTAAATGGAAATACAGCAGCAATCAGTTTAAAGCAACAAATTATTCAGCTGCATGAAAACAAAAATCATTTCTTCACGTCAACTCTAACTTTGACTGATGCTTCTAGGAATAAATGAGCTTATGCACACTTTATTAGTGTTGAAAACCGCTGTGCATTTTATGAACTGTGATTGATGAAAGACAGGTTGTATTTGCACTAAGCTTTTCTTTTCTGCTATAACTTGACAAATTAGTTATTATGGAACAAATGACCATCTGCATAATTGCTGTAAACAGAGAATATGATTTATGAGGCATTCAGCATGTGCAAAAACGTTTTACCAAACATAAAAAATTACCAGATACTAAATCCGCATCAGTCTGGCCTGTAGATCTGAGGTTTGAAACAGAAAGACTAATGTGTCTCATATTTATTATGTTTAAAAAAGATAATTTCATGTTTAAAATGACAGAAGAACATTTTGTATATTCAAATGTTCTGAGAAAGTGTGGTTTGTGCAAAGGCAAATATGTTAGTGAGTGAAAACATTTGTTTTACAGGTCACCTGTGCAGAGCGTTAAACCAGTTTAACCAGAACTAGAAATATCAGAAGTACTAGTAGAGATTCAAAGACTCACCTGTGACACAGTGACACACAAACACTGTCTGAACACATTCAACAAAGACAGGCTTTTTACAGTAAAATAATATACTTCCTGGTAACACTTTACAATAACATCCCATTAGTTAACATTAGTTGATGCATTAACTAACAATGAGCAATGTATTTGTTTTATTAATCTTTGTTAACATTAGACTGTAATGTAAACAGTTCATGTTGGCTCAGGTCTATTAAATAACAGATAAACTTTGATTTTGATAATGTATTAGTAAACGCTGAAAGTGAACATCAGTGAATACTAACACCTAAAGGTTGTGTGTGTTTACTGTGTTTGACTTCAACATGATCTGAGCTGCTTCCCTGAGGTCATGTGATCACTGGCAACTAACATGTTTGGATCCACAGGATTGTGATTCAGTTCCCGCAATGAGGTGGATTTGAGATTAAGTACAGCAGAAGTCAGCACAAACATTTTCAAGTTCCCTTAAAACTGTTGACGTGTGATTCAAGCGTTGAGCTCAGACCTGCTGTTTCTGTTCCTGTGGTGTGCAGAGATCAAAAGTGCTGAGAGACACACACCTCATGTGTGTGTGGAGATGCTGAGGTGAGCGTCAGCAGGTGGATCTGAAGGAAGAAGCGGAACCCAGAAAGAGCTTCACGTCCCGTCCTGAGCTCTCCTGACTGGAGGCAGCTCTGCCACATTACAAAAACATCTTCATTATGACAGTAAAAGAGAAAATTATGACCCACTAAATCATAGGTATGACATAAAAGTTGAAATTATGACATGCAACATAATGAGATAAAAGTAGAAATGAGATGCTAAGTATTCATTTTGATTAAATCACTATCATAAGTCATAATTTCGACTGTCAATTTCGACTTAATAATTTCGATTTTTTATGTTTTAAATGAATTTTTAAATTATAATTTTGACTTTTCATCTCATAATGACTTAGTCATAATATCACTTGTCATAATTTACTTTTTATTGTCATAATTTACATAACTGACTGTCATAATTAAGTCAGCATTTCTACTTTCTAAGTCATAATTTTGACTTCTCATCTCAAATATGACTCATAATTTCAACTTTTTATGATATAATTTCAAATTTGTGTTATCAACTTTTTAAGTCAGATATGATGACTCAAATATGATGTATGTCATAAGTTTGACTTTTTATGTCAGAATTTCAACTTTTTGTCATAATTGGCTTTTTAAGATAAGTTTGACTCATCTCTTAGTATGTCATCATTTCAAATTTTGCTAATAATTTTGACTTTTTATGTCATAATCGACTTTTTAAGTAAAAAAATTGACTTTTCATCTTAAATATGATATAGTATGTCATAAATGGTACTTTTTGGCATAGTTTTGACCATCTCATAAATGACTTAGTGAGTCAGAGTTTTTCATTTTCATCACAATTATGATATAGTATGTCATAATTGAGTTTTTAAGTCAGAATTTCTACTTTCTAAGTCCTGATTTCAACTTCTCATCTCATAATTCTGACTTATTAGGACATATTTTGTTTCAACTTATGTCATAATTGACTTTTTAAGTCAAAATTTTGACTTTTCATCTCAAATATGATGTCATAAGTTTGACTTTTTATGTGATAATTTCGACATTTTGTCATAATTGCCTTTTTAATATGTCATTTTGACACAATCTCATAAATATGACTTAATATGTCATAATTTAGAATTTTTGTCATAATATTAAATTTTTGCCATAACCAAGTCATAATTTCGACTTTTTATTTCATAATTGACTTGTGGGTTATAATCGCAACTTTTTCATAATGGACTTTTTTAAGATAATTGATAAGACTTAGTATGTCATAATTTTGAATTTTTATGTCATAATTTCGACTTTTCATAAATATGACTTGTGTCGTAACTTTGAATTTTTATATCATAATTTTGATTTACCAAAGCATGATTTGTGCTGCGCGTTGTACATCAGCGCTACACACTGAACTCCAGACTGAACCGTGTTAGCAATGTTTCATGATGTCTGCGGCTCACGTTACGAGTCTCTCACAGCTAATGTCTGTCTGAAGATGTGCGTGTGAAGGTATCTGAACAGAAATATCAGCTGTGCTGAATCCCGACTCATAAAACAGATAAATGAATCCCGACTCATAAATGAGCTTAAAACACTAACACAAAACCTTATATACACGTTGTAACTATAGAAACAATAAATAAAAGAGTTGACTTTAAAAACAACACGTTTGAAATCAAAACAAAAACAACTAGTATTTAAAAAGGCGACAGATAAATAGCATGTTTATTAGTGATATTCGTACATTATTTGATATCAGTTATTTATATTGTTTACAAATCCACCTCGTTTGCCTTTATCCATAAATCATTTTGAAGGAAGTGATGCCCTCTTGTGGTACATTTTACTGTTACAGTCAAACAGATGGAGACAAATATTCAAACTACAAAACATCATTAAAAAAAAACTTTAATGAAAACTAAAACTAAAAACATTTACAAAATATTCTTACGTAAAAAAAAAAACACATTTATGTCCACATGTGTATTTGAGTTTTTATTTATTTTTTACAGTAGAAATGTTTTATATATTCTCCTGTAAAAAAACTGAATGTTGTTTTTTTTTAAATAGGAGAATAAACCATTTCTGTACTGACAGACACTGGTCTCATTTGTTTCGACAGATATCCTACTTTAAACAGATCATAAAAAGTAGTTTATCTTGAGTCGTAAGTAAGAGTGGTTTCAGGCTGTGCAGGTTTCTGGTCTCAGTGTGGTCTTCACACATAAACACATGATCCAACACCTCCATTAAATCAAGTGTGGAGCAAAATACACAGCTCCGTGTAGGGTATGAGAGTTGATCATGTGACCTCGTAAAACTGACATTAAAACACCAGCGGCTCGGGCCACGTCACTTCCCTCTATACCTGGAATGTATGTGAATGTCTGTCTGATGACAGATGTTCTTGAAGAGCGGGAAGAATATGTCAGAGGAACATTTTAATGCTCAAAGGTTTCTCTCTCTGGTTCTCAGTTAATATTTCTCTTTTACTTTGGGAGAAAGTGACAACAGAAGAGTATAAAAAATAATGTGGACAGCATAGTTTGGATTTGGACAAATGTGATGAGAAATATTCGAGCTCGCATTTAGATGTAATTCCCTCATATATCTCTCATATTTCCAACACCAAATGCTGGTTTTAAAATCAATTAAATTGTTGAGGTAACATTCAAATAAGAAATATGATGTCAGCCTAAATCTTCATTTTTAGTTGACTTAGCTGATTTTAAAGCTTGTTGTGTCTCATTTTAAATCATTTTAAGTCATCCAAACCTCGCTGGATAAGAACCACTGATCTAGAGCAAAGTCCCTTTAAAGGTGCAGTAAGTGATTTCTGAGAAACACTGTTAAAATATGAAATCAACCCAAACAAACACAATCCTCCCTTCATTGCTCCACCCCAAAATGCATGAAGATACAATGCAAGAGTGTATGTCTCTTTATCATAGCTGAAGCGAAGCTAAATAATGCTTTACATAAAATAAAGCAAAGATGACAAACAAATGACAAGAAAGAACAAAAAATTACACTCAAGAGTGTCTACAAGCAAGAGTTGGTTGTTAGTCAGCAGCAGCTCCGGACAAACAATGAAACTCAAAAGTGTCCTGTTACTACAGCTAACATTACAACAACTGCATATCTTGGTTCTGTGAAACAACAAAACCAGTGTCACTCACATATGGAGCAGAAACAACACAACCTCGCCATCTGTTTTCAGGCCTCCCGCTTAGGTCTCTTCAGTGCTGGAAAGCTTTCCTATTATTAACTCACATCCTAAAGCTCTTGCTTGATTATAACCCTTCTTTTCCAGTGATATTCCTCTGAGCTTTTCTCTTTTGTAATGTCTCTTTCTTTGCCATCTCTGTTTCTACAGTCTTTCTTCAAATCTCCATCTTGCTCACTCTCTCTCCTCCCCCATCATGAGTGGACACACCCCCTACCACTGATTGATTCACTCTCTCTCCTCCCCCATCATGAGTGGACACACCCCCTACCACTGATTGATTCACTCTCTCTCCTCCCCCATCATGAGTGGACACGCCCCTTACCGCTGATTGATTCACTCTCTCTCCTCCCCCATCATGAGTGGACACACCCCCTACCGCTGACTGATTCACTCTTTCTCCTCCCCCATCATGAGTGGACACACCCCCTACCGCTGTTTGATTCTCTTTCTCCTCCCCCATCATGAGTGGACACGCTCCCTACCGCTGATTGATTCACTCTCTCTTCCCCCATCATGTGTGGACACGCCCCCTACCGCTGTTTGATTCACTCTCTCTCCTCCCCCATCATGAGTGGACACGCCCCCTACCGCTGTTTGATTCACTCTCTCTCCTCCCCCATCATGAGTGGACACGCCCCCTACCGCTGTTTGATTCACTCTCTCTCCTCCCCCATCATGAGTGGACACGCCCCCTACCGCTGTTTGATTCACTCTCTCTCCTCCCCCATCATGAGTGGACACACCCCCTACCGCTGTTTGATTCACTCTCTCTCCTCCCCCATCATGAGTGGACACACCCCCTACCGCTGTTTGATTCACTCTCTCTCCTCCCCCATCATGAGTGGACACGCCCCCTACCGCTGATTGATTCACTCTCTCTCCTCCCCCATCATGAGTGGACACGCCCCCTACCGCTGATTGATTCACTCTTTCTCCTCCCCCATCATGAGTGGACACACCCCCTACCGCTGTTTGATTCACTCTCTCTCCTCCCCCATCATGAGTGGACACGCCCCCTACCGCTGATTGATTCACTCTCTCCTCCCCCATCATGAGTGGACACGCCCCCTACCGCTGATTGATTCACTCTTTCTCCTCCCCCATCATGAGTGGACACACCCCCTACCGCTGTTTGATTCACTCTCCCCTGTTTGATTCACTCTCTCTCCTCCCCCATCATGAGTGGACACGCCCCCTACCGCTGATTGATTCACTCTTTCTCCTCCCCCATCATGAGTGGACACACCCCCTACCGCTGTTTGATTCACTCTCCCCTGTTTGATTCACTCTCTCTCCTCCCCCATCATGAGTGGACACACCCCCTACCGTTGATTGATTCACTCTCTCTCATCCCCAATCAAGAGTGGACACACCCCCTACCGCTGTTTGATTCACTCTTTCTCCTCCATCATGAGTGGACACACCCCCTACCGCTGATTGATTCACTGTCTCTCCTCCCCCATCATGAGTGGACACACACCCTACTGCCAATTGGCTCACTCTCTCTCCTCCCCGATTGTGTGGACACGCCCCCTACCGCTGATTGTTTCACTCTCTCTCCTCCCCCATCATGACTGGACACGCCCCCTACTGCTGATTTGCTACCAGTGTGCTTTGGTGCTCGGTCCGATTTACTTTCAACAAAGTTTCTCATAAATCACTTACTGCACCTTTAAGGCAAGCAATTTCATTCGGCAGCCATCTTTGAAACGCCTCTCAGGCAGTTGTTTCAGTCATGTGAGTGCAGCTCCTCTCTGAATGGGGAAACTTCAAATTCTCCAAAGATGTTCACCAATCTTGTGAT
The DNA here is from genome assembly GCF_024489055.1 of Chanodichthys erythropterus. Classification (NCBI taxonomy): domain Eukaryota; kingdom Metazoa; phylum Chordata; class Actinopteri; order Cypriniformes; family Xenocyprididae; genus Chanodichthys; species Chanodichthys erythropterus. The sequence continues at coordinate 12,204,251 of NC_090235.1, forward strand.
TAAATTTTTATATTTGAAATCACCAATGAAATCTGACAACTGTTTTGTTTCTAAACGTTCAAATCATGACAAACAAATTGCATTTTCAGGTGATTGGCTGTTTGATTTAGAAGGCGGGACTTATTCCGCAATTTTACGCGTTGCACTTTCTCCCATTCATAGTAATATGGATGCTCCTCCCCTCCCTCTTGCAGCGACATCTCTTCTCTGATGATGTGTTTACTGGCGTGAGGGCGGGGCAGCCTGTCACTCACATGAGATCCACCAATAGCAAACCACAACCATCCAATCAATTCCCCATGGACAAAATCAAGCCCTGCTCTACATTTGTTCTTGTTCAAGAAGCCATTTTACTTGGATGTACATTCCAATAGGGAAGAATAGATGCAGAATTTAAGGTGTTTACACGCAGAGTGAAATCAAGGTAACGGCAAAAATCTAGCTGTGTCAGTCGTTTAATGCTTAAGCTGTTTGAAAAATGAGTTAAGGCATGACCACACATCGTAAGCTTAAGCATAATCAAGTAAAGAACTTGCATGTAAATATTTATAGATGATAGATTATTTCTTTGATATTTCTCATATTGACCCATTGGTAAAACTCCTATCGGAGTGTTTGATTTCAGGTGGGAATGTCTCTGGACGGCAGTAGGCAGGGTGTGAGCGTGAGCGTTGCGACGCTGTATGCGATGGCCGTCGGCGTTCCTGCATCTCTGGTGCTCCTGTTTCCCTTGATTGCCACCGGCTGCTCTCTGAACCTCTTCTTCCGCTCTCTTCGCAGGGTAGAGCGGAAACTATCTGGCACGAAGCAGTAAACCACAGGATCCAGGCAGCTGTTCAGACTGCTGAGCGTGATGGTCACGTGATACGCCACCACGTGCTGCTCTCTGCTGCCCCCTAGCTGGAAGTACACCACGGCCTCGCGCACGTGATACGGCGTAAAGCACACGGTGAACACCACCAATACGGCTACCAGCAGCCTGACGGCACGCGCACGCCGACCCCAGCTCTGCGGCATGAGCCTGCTGTCCGCAAGCGCACAGGCGGCGCGGGTCGTAAACGTCGCGATTACCATGAGCGGTAAGACGAACTCCAGCACGGTGAGGGTGAAGAGCACGGCACCGCGGCAACATGAAGCTCCGTGAAAGTCCAGGGCCGAGGTTTGCAGCGAGTACGTGACCACCACGGCGAATAGCCACACACACACGCTAACGCATTTTGCAGCTGCTGGGCTTCGTCTGCGGCTTCCCGCCGACCGCACCACTGCCATATAGCGGTCCACGCAGATGCTAGTGAGAAACAAAATACTGCAGTACATGTTCACAAAGTAGCTGAAGGTGTGCATGTAGAAACATGCCACACAGTCGCCTCCGCTGTGATAAAGCGCAATGCGGGCCGGGAGCGACAACGCCACCAGAAGGTCGGCCACTGCCAGGTTTATAGTGTAAATGGCCGGGGTCGTCCGAGAGCGACTTCGCTGGCAGAACACGCAGAGCGCCAGGCTGTTCAGGACCACGCCGACCACAAACATGAGTGTGTTCACCACCATCAGCGTGATCCACAGGACATAGAACTCCTGGTACAGAGACTCGTGCAGGTGGGTCAGTTTCTTTAGGTACGGCACCCCCAGGTGGTGGACGCTGGTATTGACGGGAGATTCAGATGTGATGTTAGAATGTGCTTCAAGGAAGATCTCCATGGCTAGAACACAGAAAATAAAAGTTAAAAACAAATAATCTATCAATTATTTTAATACTACAAATATAGAGTATATATAATAGATAATAATATAAATATAATTATATACACACAAAGTATAAATAAATTACATTAATTATAATTAAATATAAATACATCAATATTTTGATTGGTGTAGAAAAGGATGGTATTAAACTGTAGTTGTTTTGTAAATCTAATATATAAATGTATGTATATATATATATATATATATATATATGTGAGTGATTGTGTGTGTGTGTGTATATATATATATATATATATATATATATATATATACACACACATACACACACACACACACACACACACACACACACACACACACACACACACACACACACACACACACACTGTATATACATATATTCTAAAAGCAACCAGTTTAAGTAAATTATGATGTTAACCTATGGTACAGTGTAAAATATGTAACAACATAACTAAAATTCAAAAGTTTAATTAAAAAAAAAAAAAAAATTTAAAGATGTTTCTACAAAAATATTAAGGAGCACAACTGTTTTTAGCTTGTTAATGAGAAATGTTTTAGAGCAGCAAATTTGCATATTAGAATTATTTCTAAAATGTAAAAGTATAAAAGTACAGTATTTAAATGTTTTTTGTCCTACTTGTTATATATATATATATATATATATATATTATATATTATATATATATATATATATATATATATATATATATATATATATATTATATATATATATATATATATAAATATATAAATAGTGGCCAAAAGTGATGTCTGGTCTAGGAAAATTTACACCTTCACCCTTTTTCACCCAAATTTTGTAATTTTGTTAAAGATTTTGTACGCATATTATGTAGTTGTGCTTGGAGTTTATTATTTTATTTATGATAACACAATGAAACATGCCAAATTTTTGGTTAGGCTTTCATACAAAGAAATTAAGAACACATGCAAAAACAAGAGAGAACCAACGAAATATTAATAACTGATTAAACTATAGTCAATGTATATGTTTTTCCTTGAGCTTTTTTTCTATTTGCCAATTTATTTATATTTTGTCAGATAAATACCTTAACCAAGTTTAGTGTTTTGTTCTTCCCTCATATTTTAAAATATTTAAAAAATATAAAATACTTTCCTCATATTTTGATGGTTTAATTGAACTTGTAGGGTCATTAAAAACAAATATCTAAACTTTCAAACAGCCCTTAATGTACCACCACCAATCCGGGCTCTGTGTGAATCTTTCCATAGCTTTCTAAAAATGGAACATTCTTTGGCATTTTTTTTTTTTTTTTTTTTTTTGTGAGAGAGTTTGTGCTCCTGTTCGCTGACGTCTCCGAGACTCGTTCTGAATGTCAGTCAGAGTTTAAGAGCTTTAATGAAATATGTAAAAGAATCTCAGATTCTCTCTCATCAGCCGTCTAACTCTGTCTGATCTTTACATGAATGTTCCATATTAGGAGTTTAAGTTCCATTTAGATTCCGTCTCATGGAACATCATGTTGTTCTGTAATTTCCTCATGGTTCAATCAGCGGTCATTTCTCATGGAAAATATATATTATTAACATCCAATGGTTTGAGGTTCAACTGATTCTACTATAAATACATCTCAAAGTAAACATATTTTCATAAGCAAATAAAGAGGAGATTCTCACCGGTGGAGTTGGAAGCTGCTCTTTCTGGTCCAGATGGATGTCGGTTCCTTTCTGTAGTTCTCAAATCAAATAAAGCTTCACTGAAATCTCAACAATCTCCATTACTAGTAATGCAGATGGATAAAACTGCACATCCCAGTGCAGCAGTGTCCATTTGGATGGTGTTCTGATTTGTCTGAGTGTCTCTTTGCCTCTCAAGGATAAGTGAGCGCTCTCTTTCCAGAAGTTGCTCTTTCATGAAGTGAGTCTCACTGAAGAATGACAGACTTTTAGGCCTCCTCATTCTTGGTCTGTCCATCACCCTCCCCTTCCCTCGCTCTCTTTCTCATCTTCTCAACAACCCCTCTAAACTCTGGGCAGAAGCTCTCAAAAGTCACTTTGCAGCACCATCAGTCTTGTGGGATTAGAGCTGTAAACCTCACCCAGTAAACAGGCCTCTGGGACGTCAGTCAGCCATGGCAAAACTCACATCCATACTCCATATTTAGATCTTTCTTCTGAGAGTTTGTGCACAAATGCATGGATTACATGACTATTTTGAAAATGACTACAACTTTTTTTAATGCTACAGATTTACAAAGAAAAAATATATCTATTTTAAATATTTAAATATTACAAATTAAGAAAATAAACTTTTATTAAGAAAGTTATTTATATACAAATGCAATTTGTCATATTTCATGACAATTAAAAAATAAAAACGTCTACTGTACACATGTACAGATTTAAATAATTTTTCATGAAAAAAATATATATTAGAAAAATACATTTATTAGAAATAAGATTTATTTTTTATTTTACTTTAAGAAAATGTTACATTTGCATTTTATTGCATTTTGACAATATTTTCATGACAATTAAAAATATATTTATATTAGAATGCATTTTTTGCATGTATTATATTATTATTATATAAATAATATAAAAAATAAACAATAAATAATAATATATTTACAATTTTGCATTATTATTTTCATGATAATTAATCACATTTTAATGAGATATTGATTTCATATATTATATATATATATATATATATATATATATATATATATATATATATATACTGTATACACATTTACAGAGATTTAGATATTACATTTTCTGCATATATAGTATAATTATTAAAAATATATATATTTATAGATTTAAATATTACATTTAGCAAAAAGAAAATATTTATTTAAATGTTATATTTGCATTGATATTTTAATAACTAAATATTTGTTTCAAAGAAAAAATGCATTTTGAAAAATATAATGTATTATGAATTCTTATAATATTAATATTATGAAATAATAAAATAAAACAAATAATAATATATTTACATTGTTGCATAATTATTTTGACAATTTAGCATATTTTTAGATGATAAATTGATGAAGCATACCTGCAAATGTCTTTTAAAGTCCCTAAAATTGAAGTTTATTGGCTTTTAGTGTGAATATGTTACAATTCGCATTTAGTAGATATAATCATTCAAAACTTATTCAAAACAGTCTCTCACTTCCGCCAATATCAATCAATGATTTTGATGACATTACTCTGTACTTCAGCTTCTCATCAGATGTTCTGTTCAATCAAATGCTCTCTAGAATATAAAGTGTCCCGCCCCCTACATTATAAATAGACGCTGAATCTACAGCTGAAACCGGTCACTTGTTCACACAATTACTAGTTTCTACATGGTAAATGGCATATAGTGCACTATATAAGGGACAGGGAATGATTCAGACAGTGTAAATATAGGAGATTCGAAGGAGTTAGAGATTAGGGGGGAAATTAGGCTTTACCAAGCTCAACAGCTGTGGTCTAGCTGTGTTATAAACTAAACGCTATTGGCTATTTTAAAAAAAGGGGAGGAGTCTTCCTTTTTCAGTTGAAATTACGTCAACACATTGAATAATGCTGTGCGTTTCAAGGCACTTCAGTGGGCCTTTAAAGAGGCTCCCCCATCGAAAACACAGTGAGTGATGGTGGACCACCCGTGAGACAGTCAGCCTGAGGTGAACCGTCCTGGACCCCCGGTGCGTTACCTCACCTCACAGACACACACAAAGAAACACGGGCCCTCAAAGCCCATCGGCTCAACAGCTGGAGCTCATAAGAAAAACACTGCATTAGTGAAGTCCTTCACCTCATTCTTCAGCAGATTGAGTGTCAAGACTGAAACGCACAAACCATAACAGATATCCATCCATGTTACAGTAAATCCTGCAATATTCTGAGATCATGATTTGTTATTTCTGTGCATAAACACTCTGAAACAAAAGCCTAAAAGACACAGATCTGAAACGAAGAACATGCAGATCAAAGGAGAAATTATATAACAGCAACAATGATGAAACAGCCACAAAATATGAACTATAGATTGGCCAAGGATGATTGGGATGCATTTTAGCAGAAAAACACTTGGGTAGATGTGTTTGACCATTTTTAACAAAGCAGTGGCTCTGAATCAGATTGGAAACTGAACTGATTCAATTGCTTTATTGTACTGTCATTCTCCATCAAATCTTCCTCAGTCAAGTCAGTACCTCTGCATCTGGATATGTTATGATTTACCCTGATCTCTCTCAGAACAGACTCTTTACAAGTGTGCCTCATGGGATGATGGGAGATTGAGCGGTTCTGTTCACACCAAAAACGATACATATAAAGATAACTAGTCTATAGTGATAACCAGTAGCTGCCAAATTGATAAAAAAGCTTAAAAAACCAAGATATGGTGTAAAAAAGTCTCCGTATAAGCAATATAGCACATGCAAAAGTGCAGTTTTCCAGAATATCAGCACGTTTGCAAATGTGGTATTGATTTTAAACAACAATTCAATAACAATAAGTTAATAGGCTATCAGGTGACTTACATTTTAGACACAATAATGTCCGTTTTTCCTCTATTTTGCCAATGAAAATAGTTCCAAACAGTAGAGCCATTGCATGTCTCAGAGAGATAGAGTTTCAGTTTTGTTACTGAAAGAATCTGCAGTTTTGAATGAATCATTCTAATGAATCACTTCTGTTTTGTCCCTAAATGAATCAGCCGTTTTGAACAAATTGTTTGAATGAATGATTCAATGACTAACTTAGGCTTGTCTCCGACTGTTTCTTTGAAATGGGCCTTCAAATTGCAAAGGCTGCTTATGACGAAAACTATATTAGCATCCACATCAACGCATGATATTGTTGTTTATTCTAAGCGCCCTCTGCAGTTTTATCATCTGTCGCTTTAAATGATCAAGCTCTTTAAAGCAGAATGGATTCTGATTGGCTGTCGATGTTTTTAATATTCATCAGATGGAAAAAATCATTCTGAAAATGATTCCATGATATCGTTCCTCTGTGTCTGTATCGTTACAGTTATGATGTGGACTTGCTATTCTTTTATATTTAGTATGATTTTTAGAATTATCTTTATAGTTATCCTTTTGCGAATGGGTTTGAATAAACTGAGTATATTTACCGTCGGACTGACATTTCTAGAATGGTTTCAGAGCTTATTTTACAAGATGACAAACTTTAAAGGCAAATTAACATGACAATGGTTTGTGAGGAAACAAACTGAATGCTAATGTGTTTTGTTTTGTACTGAATGTGTCTGTCCAGTCTTGAGTCTTTAACAGCAGAGCAGATGGAGTCTCTTCAGCGTCACTGTCTAAACATCCGTCACTTTGATAAAACCCAGAGACAGTAAATCACTTCTGGCCTTCAACAACTAATGAAACTGTAAAACTAGTTCTGTATATATGAAGGACAGCGACAGACAGGTGTGTCAGATTACCGACATCACATGTAAAGACCTGTTAAAGATCCCAGCACTTACAATGATGGTGAAATCAGGCTGAATATGGTCTAGTACCATGGTACTTTGCAGTACTTTAAAGAATGGCATGGAACATTTCCATTACATTTTCCAAAGAAACACACTGAAAAGTCGAGCAGCTTTAACCAGCCTAATGTGGTTTGCTGGTCTTATTTTAGCTGCACAAAAACAGCTGTTTTCTAATATGTTTGTTATGCTGCATGATAATCCAGACTGGTATTTGTTATGTCATTTTAGATTATTATCGTAATCATAAACACATTGGTTTGTAGCAGAAATAGTTTTAATGTTTGTTGCACTTTGTTATTTTTCTAGTTATTTATATATAGCAGCTGATTAATCAGAAGTCACGCACATTCAAAAATAAGGTGAATACATATCTGTTACTTAATAGAAAATATAGAATACGTACACACGTCATATATACACGGAGGCCCATTTACGCCACGTAAGAAAAAAATATTACTTATTATTTGTATTTATTATACTACTCATAATAAATTTATGACATACTAAGTCAATTATAAGATGAAAAATCTAAATGATGACTTCAGTCATAATAGTCATAATAATATGACAGTTGAAATTGACAGTCAAAATTATGACACTCAAAATAAAAAGTCAGAATTATGATGCAGAAATAATTTTGAATTTTGACATATGATTTAGTATGTCGTAATTTAAACTTTTTCTCATATTTATGACTTGGTATGTTGTAAATATGACTTGATGTGTTATAATTTAGACTATCTGATAATTTCTACCTTTTATATCATAATTATGAGATTAAAAAAAACATACTAAATCTGAATTATGACTTAAAAAGTCATAATTAAGACATTAAAAGTAAAAATTATGAAATTAAAAGACAAAATTATGATTAAAAAGTCATAATTATGACAGAGACAAATCTCAGTTATGATTTAGTATGGCATAATTTAGACCTTTTCCTTATAATTATGACTTAGTATGTGATAATTATGACATAGTAATGACATTTTTACGACTTCTCAATTCAGTGTCATAATTTTGACGTCAATTTTCACTATCTCATAATTTGGTGTCATAATTGATTTAATAAAAAGTATGATGGGTTTTTTATGTGGCACAAATGGGCTTCCATATATGAGTGTTAAGAAAAAGTGAAAATAAATAGTCAAATGAGGACAAGAAGAATGCGCCTGATATTATACACTATAAGAGTAAACTGTTTTGGAAGATTTTTAGTGTTTTTGGATTCTTGTGCTTGGATAGAAAAACTTTAAACAGCAAGATGAAGAGCTCTTATGGATATAAAATTAGCAACATGAGAAGCTCAAAACAGGAAACATAAATGTAGTGTTTGGTCTGAATGTCTGATAAATGCGAGTGAATCCATTACACGGAAGAGTGAATTAGTTGTTATTTTACTCAAACGTAGTTAATTTTAGGACGTTTCTAGAAAACAAATCCTGATTTTCAGAAAAACGCAGTCTTGCGCTTTCCCTTCTAATGCAGAACGGATGAATTACTGTCTCAGTATAAACACGCGGCCAAAAATGAACATCCATAAAAGTGAAAAACTGGCCCTCGTTACAAATGTTTATTCTTCACTCATCACTTTGTCCAGAGTTAAAACTGACAGGACATGTTTTAAGCGTATATACCCATCATTCTCCAGTTAAAAGCAGGAGTAAAGCAGGTTAGCGAGACACTTCCTGTGAGAGTGGGAATCATCATAGATTTGACTGTACGAATGACCACGACGAGCCTGTTTCATTTCGTCTCCGAGAGGAAGAAGTGGACATCAACATAGTCTAACGTCAAACACAATATAATTTACTAGTTAACCTGTTAGCATGCAAATAATCAGCCTTCCAGTAAATAATGTGTTACTGTAAAGGCTGACACAGTTTATTGAAACTTGATACAAAATAATTATTGAATACATCAGGCTTTTATGGCTCATAGTCTGATATAGTGAGAATATAGATAAAAAAAAAAAAACAGTTGAGGCCTAAACGGAGCAAAAATATGCAATTTGGTGCAGATGCTGATATTTATATGGACAAAACGTAAGATGAAATTATGATATTTGTAATGAGACCTTTATAGCACTATAGCGGATACATAAAATGCATATAAATATCATTCGTTGTTCTATATCTGCCAATAACATGATATTTAAATGCTTAGTTTTATGATCAAATCTCTGTAGTTTTTAAACATATAATGCAATGCAATACAATGATGACTGACAGATTGAGAATAAACCTTCCGCAATAATGTTGGTCCACATTATTTTTTATTTTTTGTTTTCAGAACAGTCAAAGTTCAGAACTAACACGATTTAAGCCTGTTGATAAGTTTGTTTGAAAACACTTTCCTTTCATTTCTATAAAGGCGCTGCTGACTCGGTGTATGATTGTACAGCTATATGTAGCATGTAACATTATTTAATGTGTCATTAACATGTGTAGTAATAAAAGTGTGTAATAAAATATAGTAAAAAAAAAAAAAAAAAAAGGAAAAAATAAAGATATTTTTCCATATCATTAACACTGATATTTCTGAGGCACTAATAATAAAACTAAACAAACACAAAATGTAATACTGTAAAAAATTCTCCTGGCAGTGCTTTAGTGATTTTCCTTCAGTTTTCAACTTCCTACATGGAGAAACACTGTTGACAAGTGAACAGCTTGTCAAACAAATGCGATCACTGCAACTGGTTTCATGTCATCTTTATAGCATCGGCCAATAAAATGCTTTTATGTTCAGAAGTCAGAGATATCGTGTAGGAAGGCACATCACAACCCACTCTAATCATGAGCATGTACAGGTCAAAAGTTTTCCTGTCAGGAAGGATCTTTTTTTGTTGCTGTTGAAAGATATTAATACTTTTATTCAGCAAGGATGCATTAAATGGGTCCAAAGTGACAGTACAGACATTTATAATGTTACTTTCAAATAAAAGTTGTTCTTTTGAACTTTCTGTTCATCAAAGAACCTTGAAAAATAAAATGTATCCATTTCCACAAAAATATAAAACTGTTTTCAACATTGATAACAATCAGAAATGTTTCTTAAGTTTCAGAAGGATCATGTGACACTGATGACTGGAGTAATGATGCAAAAAATTCACAGGAATAAATTATATTTTACAATATATTCACACAGAAAACAGCTTTATTAAACTGTAATAATATTTCAGATTTTTTACTGTATTTTTGATCAAATAAATGCAGCCTTGGTGAGCAGAAGAGACTTCTTTCAAAAACATTAAAAAATCTTTCCGACCCCAAACTTTTGACCAGTAGTGTGCAGTAAATGACATCTTACATTAAAGTGAATAGTGAGGAGTCAACATCAGATAAAGGCAAAGGCTGTGATATGCTGAAGCTGACAGCATTAAACAGGAAGTGATGTGGTTGTACTGGTGCTCATATAGGCAGTGCAAACTCATCAGTCATGGTGAGCTGTCGGTCATTCATCCTCCAGTGATCTGTCCCTCTGTCTACGGTGGGTTAAAAACTGCTGGACCACCGACGGCCAATCAACAACGTTCTCCACGTGCACCTGTCCTCCAGACCTGGACATCGTGATCTGACCATCTGCACAGGAACAACACAAGACTGGTTGAGACTGACACCTGACAATGTCTACCTAACAAAACTTTTTTCAAAAGTTTTTGCTCAAAATGTAATATAACATAATATTTATTTATTCATGTATTTATTTATTTAATGCATGCATATTGGCATATAAATATAAAAATGTAATTCATGTGCATTCACGTGGGTTATACATAAATATTTTTCATTATTCATTACTCAAATGTGCATGCAGTTCCAAAGCATTTTTAATGGTTGAACTATTTCCTACTATTCCTTTCCTAACAGTTTAGATAGACTAAACAATAGCAGAAAAGCATCTTCAACTATATGTTCTTTATTTAAACAATAAAAAATAAAAAGTTTAAATAATATAACATAATATAATATTCAATAATTCATGTATTTATTTTAGTGCTGTCAAATCAATTAATTGTGATTAATCGCATCTAACCTAAAAGTCAGATTGCTATTAATCACGATTAATTAATTTGACATGGCATCTTACCTAAAAGTTAGATGCGATTAATCACAAATTAATTGATTTGACAGCACTAAATACATACATTATTGCTGTCAAATCAATTAATCGCGATTAATCACATCTAACCTAAAAGACAGATGCCATGACAACACTAGTTACATAAATAAATTATTGCTGTTAAATGAACTAATTGCAATTAATGACATCTAACCTAAAAGATAGATTTGATTCATTGATTTGACAGCGCTAATTACATAAATAAGTGCTGTCAAATCAATTAATTGCGATTCATCGTATCTATATTTTAGGTTAGATGTGATTAATCGCATCTGTCTTTAACTTTTAGGGCCAGCAAACGCTATTTTTATGGCAAACTAAGAGTAACAATAACAAAAAAACTTCAATAATTAAATAAAATATAATAATTTAACAATATTTTTCATACAATAATATAAAAATATAGCAATTATATAGGCTCCTTCTGTTTGATATTTAACATAAAATATAAATTCTTCCAAAGAGGAGCGTTTTAAACAGGTCCAGTGTCATTTCTGAATAACACCATTGCTTAAATAATATAATCTAGTGGACGGGGTTAGTTTAAAACTGACCACATAAATGAATCTCCTACCAAAGCAGAAGAGAAGTGAATTGTGCCTGGGAAATGAGATGCACTTGCCCTCGGGGAGGATCTGTGTCCTCTTGTTCCTTCTGACCCAGCTAACAGATGTTTGAGCCAGATGATCTAGAGAACGAGAGTCAGACAAACCTTCAGTGTCTTCATCCTCGTTCGTCACATAACAACTCTCCGCAGAACAGATCTTCCCTGAACAGAGAACAGGATACAGATATGTTTTCTATTCAGTAGCAGAAACAAATATGCAAACGATCACGAATGAAAAGCGAATCATACCTGCACACTTGCAGAGAACCTTGATGGAGTAGAACAGGTTGGTGAACAGGTTGAACGGGGACGGAATTCCAGATTTGTGACACATATCGCGGATAAGAACTGCACGTCCGAACTTCCACTCCGTGTCGGATTGAGCCTGGATGCGCTGATACGTGTCGCTCATCATGGCAATGAGGAGGTTGACCAACACGATGATCGTCACGACCAGATACACGCCGAATACCATTTTAACCAAAATGGCCGTCGCGGGAGGCGAGCGCTCCACGACGGGAATTTTTTCTGGTTCGGTTAAACCAAACAAGGCGAAGAGCAGCAGCTCGGATATGTTTAACGGATCCGGCCCTCTCACTTCCGTGGCGTTAGCGGTGCCGTTGACACAATCCGGTGGATACAGCGGCTGGCACAGTGCTGTGAGACTTAGTGTGAAGGCGGTGTGGAACAACATGAGGATCACGGCGAACCGACATAGATCCTTTATCAAGTCTCGGATGATTATGGCCCATGGGCCGAATAAGTGATGGAAAGTCAGGAACTCCAGCAGCTGGATGAAGCCGAGCATCATGGCGACAGCCAGCAAGACATTCCGCGTGAACAGGAAGTGCAGGTGAGTCGGTGGCCAGAAATGGCTTAGGACCGCCAGCAGGTGGCACAGTAGAGCCGCGGCAGAAAAACCCAGGAGGAGAAGACGGATCCAGGCTAATCCAGTGCGCTTACCTGGGAGAGTCAGCTCGGAAACCAGCATTCCACAAAGCCAGATCAGCAACAGACACTCGGACCAGCCGGGCACCAGACGGCCCTGGGATAGAGGATTGATGGGTGGATACACGATAGTCAGGATGAACAGGGCCAACAAGAAGAGGTGTGACACCAGGTGGCTCATGAACTTCACGATTGGGATGGTGTTGAAGCTGTGTGGAAAATGATTACACACATTTCTCAATCAGGACACACACAAACATACACATGTTTGTTTCACTATATTAGTGAGGACATCTCATAGACTTCTGTTGATTTTATATCAGATTAATAATATTTTCTATGGGCCCTACCCCTAAACATACTCTACACAGAAACATGTACAAACACTAGATTTAAAAACATGTTTTGGCCGATTTATAAGCCTTTTTAACTAGTGAGGACCAGTAAAATGTCTTCAGTAGTTGGTTTTCACAATATTTCACTATATAAGTGAGGACATTTGTCCCTCACAATTATAGCCAAACCTGTACGCACACACACATGTATGTATATGTGGTTTACGGGAACTCTCCATAGATGTAATGGATTTTATCCTGTACAAACTGTATATTCTTTAAACTACCCCTAAACCTTCCCATCACAGAAAATTTTCTGCATTTTTTGAATTAAAAAAAATACCGTTTAGTATGTTTTTTTAAGCCATTTGGTTTACGAGGACACAGGAAATGTCCATGTTTACTTTATAATAACCATGTTACTATACACATTTGTGTCCTCATTGTGACGTCTCAGTGAGTCAGTGAGTCACTGTGTTTCTATGAGCTACAGGTGACTGGCCGATTGGATGACGTAATGTTGCACCTGTACCGAATCAACGCTCTGTCAAAAGGACACGTTTGAACTGATGGAGAGAGAGAAGAGCCTGGTGCTTGTTGGCGTTTGTTGCCCTTCATGGGGCTATCGGCGTTCTCGATGGTTATGGAGATTGCGGGAGACCACCGCCGCACTCGAGGAGTTGATCCGCCCTTCCTAGAGCGGATTTTGTTGGACATTATCTTTTGTTGGTTTTGTTAGTTTGTAACACTTGTATCACTTACAAACATGCTGACACCCTGACTATTCATTTACACTGATTGCCAAAACACTTCATGTTTATTTTCTATAGTTTAATAAATTGTTCTTTTTGCAAATTAAGCGGTTGTGTGGCGTCTCCCTTGTTTTGTTGCGTTCCTTGCGAGGAACCGTAACAAATGGGGGCTCGTCTTAAAGATTGTTAACTGGATAAAAATAAATACGTATTCGTTTGATTTAAATGTAGAAATATAGTTTAGCTTATTTGGGTTGTGCTCTGTTTGAGGTAAATGTGAAATTAGCAACCAAATTATTGTTTACTCGTATTATTTTGGAGGTGCATGCAATTTAAACACTTGAGTTATAAAATGTCCTGCGAGTTCGTAGTCGTCATGTAAGGTAAGTGCATTTTTATTATGGTTATAGATTAAACCTTGTTCATGTTCCCCAGTAGGTATTAGCAACGCTTTGCGTTGGTTTGTTGTTTTGCCTTTCTTATTTTTGTGTAGGCTTTTGGGTGAAGCACACCGCCGTGGTAACAAATTGGGCTGTTTTGCTCAGTTTTGAAACTATCGGTATATGGTGTTTAATGTCGCTTTGCTCTTGAAAGCTGCACGAAGATTAGGTATATAATAGTTTAGTGTGTGGATAGGCAGTGTAGAAGGGGAAATAATGGACTGATGTTTTCTCTGTAGCTGTTGTTTTTAAATGCACTGGCTTTTCAATTAATTTAATATGGCATCCGTTGAAGAATTTATTAACGCTCCATCAGAGGACGTGTTGAATGTGTTTGTGAAGAAACAGTTGTGGGAACTTGTAGAGTACTTTAAAATTAGTGAGGTAGACAAACGAGTAAAGAAAAACGAACTTCGTTCTATTGTGAGAAATTGGTTGATTGAAAACAATTTTTTAATCGTTTCCGCACAGAAAAAACAAGAGGTTGAGAGAAATCTTGTAGATATTTTTTCAGGGTTGTCTTTTGAATAAAGAAAAGAGATTTTGCAAATGCAACAGGATCATGATAAAGAATTGGTCAAGGAAACTAAGCGATTTGAGTTTGAGATTGAAAAATTAAGAACCGATAACTTACTCAAACAACGTGAAATTGAATTTGCACAGAAACAATTAGAGGTTGAAAAATCAACACGTGAGTTTGAGTTGCAAACGGAGCGTTTAAAATTGGTAAAGGAACGTAAACTTTCCCCAGAGCGTGGTGAGAGGAACGATTATGGTGGTTTCGACTTGGCCAGTAATTTAAGATTGCTACCTAAATTTAATGAACATGATCCTGATGTATTTTTCTCTTTGTTTGAGACTATTGCTGAAGAAAGGAATTGGCCAAATACTGTCCGAATTGTTATGCTCCAAACTGTGATTACAGGCAAAGCACAGGAGGCATATGCAGCGCTTTCGATGGACGACCGGAAGGATTATGATAAGGTAAAGGTGACAATCCTAAAGGCTTATGAGTTAGTTCCTGAGGCATATCGCCAGCGTTTTAGGAACTGGAGGAAAGGTGACCGCCAAACGCATTCTGAGGTGGTAAGAGAACTTGTTTCTCATTTTGATCGTTGGTGCAGTGCTTCCAATGTTGATAATTTTGAGAGGTTACGTGATCTTATTATTTTAGAACAGTTCAAGAACATTGTGCCTGACTATATTGCTACATACATAAATGAAAAGAAGCCACATGATGTGTGTGAAGCTGCAGTCTTAGCAGATGATTATGTTTTGACGCATAAATCTGCATATAGAGTTGAACGATCAGGTCATCACTATGGTAACTTTATTGAAAATAGAGTTGCAACAAGAAGATTTGAACCAACTTTTTCTTCAAAATTTGAGAAAAATGGTCGTGGAAAACCCGATCGAGATTTAGTATGCAATTATTGTTTCAACGCTGGACACTGGAAAAATAAGTGTCCTGTTTTGGCCGCAAAATTGAAATTCAGTCAAAAGAAGTCAAATGCTAATGTTAGTCCTGTGTTAATGGCGGAGACTGCAAAAGTTAATGATTTTCAATCTAGTGCCTCTATGGATGAGACTGCGATGTACCAGTCAAAAACTGAAAACCTCTTTGTACCTTTTATAACAGAGGGTTTTGTTTCTTTAACCAAGTCAGAAGCGGCAGTCCCAGTTAAGATTTTAAGAGATACAGGATCTTCTGAATCCTTTATTCTTCAGTCTATCTTGCCTTTTTCTGATGAATCAAGTAAAGGTAGGGATGTTTTGATTAAAGGGATTGGTTTAAACACTCTTTCTGTTCCGCTGCATAGAGTAAACTTGACTTCGGAGTTGGTCTGTGGAGAAGTAACCCTGGGAGTCCGTCCATCATTACCAGTGGAAGGTGTCATGGTAATACTTGGGAATGATTTAGCTGGAGGTAGGGTATGGCGAGAGGTAATACCACCACCTGTAGTAATGCCCACTCCGTTGATGGAGAAAGCTGATTTGTTAAAGCAAAAGTTCCCTGAGGTATTTACGTCATGTGTGGTAACTCGTTCAAAGAGTCGTGAGACATCTTTTGAAGAAAAGGAATCAAAGTATGTTGTGCCTGGTTTGTCTACTCTTTCTCCTATTTCTAATAGGGAGCTGGTAATGGCCCAACAGAATGATCCTGGATTACATCAGTTGTTTGAGAAGGTTGTTCCATTGCAAGAGGTAAGAAGTGCTGTCAGTGGATATTTTGTTCAAGATGCGCTGCTCTTGAGGAAATATGTTCCCTGTAAGAAAGGTTTAGTTGGAGAAGCTGTAATTCAAGTAGTGGTACCAAAACCGTTCCGTGAGATGGTAATGAAGGTTGCTCATGGTGAATTGGCAGGTCATTTAGGAGTAAATAAAACTTATGACCGAGTTTTGCGACAATTCTACTGGCCATGCTTGAAGAAGGATATATCAGCCTTCATTAAGACATGTCATACGTGTCAGTTAACAGGCAAACCCAATCAAACTTTGAAACCAGTGCCTCTATGTCCTATAGCTGTCACAAGTAAGCCTTTCGAACATCTAATAATCGACTGTGTGGGTCCGTTACCTACTTCTAAATCAGGTAACGTATATTTGCTGACAGTAATGTGTCAGGCAACCCGGTATCTGGCAGCTTACCCTCTCAGAAAAATTACTACTAAAGCAGTTGTGAAAGCTCTTACCCAATTCATATCTATTTTCGGGATACCTAAGATTATTCAAAGCGATAAAGGGACAAATTTCACTTCACGTATGTTTGCTGAGATTTTGAGAGTGCTCAATGTGAAACATAATCAATCAAGTGCATATCATGCTCAAAGCCAAGGTGCGCTTGAACGGTTTCACCAAACATTGAAAGCATTGTTGCGCGCTTATTGTGTGGAGTTGAACCGTGATTGGGAGGAAGGGTTACCCTGGTTATTACTTGCAGCTAGAGAAGTACAGCAAGAGAGCTTAGGTTTTAGCCCAAATGATCTGGTTTTTGGTCACAGTGTACGTGGTCCTCTTTCTGTTTTGAGGGAGGGACTGGTGGAAGATGATCCGCCAAAAAACTTGTTAGAATATGTGAATGGTTTTCGTAGACGTTTGTTTTTGGCAGGTTTAAGTGCTCAGAAAAATCTTGTTGGAGCACAGAGTAAAATGAAAAAGCACTTTGACAAACATGCAGAATGTCGTGTTTTTACACCAGGTGATCAGGTGTTAGTTTTGTTGCCCTCATCTGGATCTCCTTTTTGCGCACGATTTACTGGTCCATACAGAGTTCTTTGTAAAATGACAGACCAAAACTATCAGATTGCAACTCCAGATCGACGAAAAGCAAAGCAGTGTTTTCATGTGAATTTACTTAAGCCTTATCATTCTTGTAGTTCTGAAACTCAACCAATTAGTCCAGTTGTCACCATTTCTAGTGCCTCTTTTGATGATCAGCCTCTTTCTGTGGAGGGGGGGAGGATGTGATTGTCCCTGAGGACTGTGTTTTGCTTCCTCGATTGAAGAATTCAGAGACTCTTCGAAATCTGGAGGCTTTGTTTTTGCATCTATCTGATGTACAGAGGTCAGAATTGACAAAATTGTTGCTTGACTTTCCTTGTTTGTTTGCAGATGTGCCAACTCGTACGCATCTGATCCAGCATGATGTGGATGTGGGAGATGCGCGTCCTATTCGTCAGCGTTTTTATAGAGTTCCTATCAGCAAGCGAAAAGTATTGGAATCTGAAGTTCAGTATATGCTGGAGAATGATATCGCTGTTCCTTCTTGCTCCAGTTGGGCTTCACCATGTTTGCTGGTGAAGAAGCCAGATCTTACTTACAGATTTTGTACTGATTATCGTAAATTGAACGCTATTACTAAACCTGATGCATTTCCACTTCCTCGAATGGAGGATTGTGTGGATCAGGTGGGTACTGCAAAGTTTGTAAGCAAACTGGACCTTTTAAAAGGATATTGGCAGGTGCCTTTAACTCCTAGAGCTCAAGAAATAACTTCGTTCATTACGCCATCTGGGTTATATTCGTACTCGGTTATGAGTTTCGGCCTGCGAAATGCACCCGCAACCTTCCAGAGATTGATGAATAGAGTGGTATTTGGCCTGGAAGGTTGTGCAGTGTATTTGGATGATGTTATCGTTTTTAGTAACACATGGGAGCAACATCTGATACATCTTCGTGCTCTTTTGACCCGTTTAGCAGAGGCTTGTCTTACAGTTAACTTGGCAAAGTGTGAGTTTGCCAAGGGGACAGTAAGATATTTGGGCAAAGAAGTTGGCCAAGGTGAGGTACGTCCTATTCAAGCCAAAGTCGTGGCGATTCAGCACTTTCCTCCCCCATCAACCAAGAAAGAGCTGATGCGATTTCTGGGTATGGTGGGGTATTATCGAGGGTTTTGTCACAACTTTTCAACTGTTGTTGCCCCGCTCACTGATTTGCTCAAGGATTCTGTTAAGTTTGTTTGGAGTGTAAATTGTCAGAAAGCTTTTGACAATGTTAAGCTGTTGTTAACCGCGGCTCCTGTTCTAGCTGCTCCTAGGCTGGATCGGCCATTTAAAATCCAGGTAGATGCGAGTCAAATTGGTGCTGGGGCTGTTTTGTTGCAAACGGGTGACTCTGGACTTGATCATCCAGTAAGTTTCTTTTCTCGTAAGTTTAATACTTACCAAAAGAATTATTCTGTGATCGAGAAAGAAGCGTTATCTTTAATTTGGGCTCTTCAGCACTTTGATGTATACGTGGGGGGAGGACTACCTGTGGAGGTTTATTCTGATCACAACCCTTTAACGTTTTTACATTCTCTACAGTCTCCGAGTCAGCGGTTGATGCGCTGGATTCTCTTTTTACAGCCTTACAGTCTAGTTGTAAAACACATCAAGGGTTCTGATAACGTAGTGGCAGATGCGTTATCTCGTGTTCCTGATCACACTGAAGAAAAGTAATGTTTAGGCAGTTGTTTCTGTTTTTCTGTGCCCTTTTGTCTCCTTAATTTGCTTTCAGGATCCAGATTGCTGGGGGTAAGGTGAGCAATCATGAAGAATTGAGATGACTGTAGGAACATGATTGTACTGGTGGATCGGATGCTATGGAAAAAAATAGAGTAAAAGGAAAGTATGTTTTTAAAAAAAAAAAAAAAAAAAAATTTTTCTGGTGTTGTAAGGATCCTTTTCATAGGATTTTACAGGATTTTTTTAAAGGGGGGTGTGTGACGTCTCAGTGAGTCAGTGAGTCACTGTGTTTCTATGAGCTACAGGTGACTGGCCGATTGGATGACGTAATGTTGCACCTGTACCGAATCAACGCTCTGTCAAAAGGACACGTTTGAACTGATGGAGAGAGAGAAGAGCCTGGTGCTTGTTGGCGTTTGTTGCCCTTCATGGGGCTATCGGCGTTCTCGATGGTTATGGAGATTGCGGGAGACCACCGCCGCACTCGAGGAGTTGATCCGCCCTTCCTAGAGCGGATTTTGTTGGACATTATCTTTTGTTGGTTTTGTTAGTTTGTAACACTTGTATCACTTACAAACATGCTGACACCCTGACTATTCATTTACACTGATTGCCAAAACACTTCATGTTTATTTTCTATAGTTTAATAAATTGTTCTTTTTGCAAATTAAGCGGTTGTGTGGCGTCTCCCTTGTTTTGTTGCGTTCCTTGCGAGGAACTGTAACATCATAAACCATATATATACAAGAACAGAGACACACAAAGTATCGTATCGTGAGATTAGTGTCATATATCGAACCAATTGTTACACCCCTACTAAAACTATTAAAACTTAAACTAAAATTAAAAAAGATTTTTATATTTTCCATTTTCATTTCAGTTAGAGTCATTATTAGTTTTTTTTTAAGTTTTTTTAAACATTTTAAAAATGTTTTAGTTTTAGTCAATTTAGTACTTCAACTTAAACTAAATGAAAATGTGATTTTTTTAAATACATTTTATTTTATTCCAATTAATGTTTATTTTATTTAAATTAAAGAGACAGTTCACCCAAAAATGAAAATTCTGTCATCAATTATTCGCTCTCATGTTGTTCCAATCCCAAATCCCAGATTTTTAGTTTTAGTTATCAGTAACAACACTGATTAGCTGTGAAGTGAATGTAAATGCAGAGTTTCCTCAGAAAGACAGTACCTGTGTCTGAGCGGCAGTGAGAGCAGGATCTTCCAGGAGTCCCACTGCAGGCTTCCGTACCACACATCCGTCAGGTACGTCTGCACCACCGAATGGGACACCACAGCTTTCTGCCGGCACTCGATCAGGCAGTCCAGCACGCTGGCACCCCGATGATCCACAGCCCTGAGAATCGGACCTGCGCCGTGACCCCCGGCTGAGGAGGCTAAGGTCAGGAGATCAGAGGCCATGACCTCACAATGACGAGCGGCTGCGTGCAGGTCCACTGAACGCTCCTTCTCTCTGAGTGCAGCCAGAGTCAGAGCTCGCGAGAGACGGATGGACGTATCCAGAGGAGCGGGAGAATGAAGGACCAACTCCTCCAGAGCCAGATTATCATTCATCCGTCCGCACACCATCAGATTGAACACAAACTACAAAACATAAAACAAAATAATCCACTTCTGATATCATGGGGAAAAAAAGCTAAATGATGCAGCTTCAATTGGTTTATTTGCAGCAGAAAAAGTTTCAACAAGTTTTTAAAGCTAGAAATCTTCCTCTGAGCCTCTTCTGCTCATGTTCATTAAAGGTGACCAATAATGCTTCTTTCATAAAATGTAAAAGTTTCTGGTGTCCTCAGAATGTCTATGAAGTTTCAGCTCAAAATCCCCCACAGATCATTTATTATAGCTTGTCAAATTTGACCATATTTGGGTGTGAGCAAAAACACGCTGTTTTTGTGTGTGTCCCTTTAAATGCAAATGAGCTGCTGCTCCCGCCCCCTTTCCAGAAGAGAGCGGAGCTTTAACAGCTCAACAACAACAAAGCTGGAGAATCTCACGCAGCCAAAATGAGGATTGTCAGTAACAGTGTTCAGCCTTACATTGTTCAAACCGGAGTCGACACTGATGGAGAGACTCAGGAAGAAGTTACAACTTTTAGAGTGAAACTGGACGTTTCTGAATGGTTAGTGGATAAATTGATGTAGTTGCTGTGGAGTTGATTCAACTCATCCACTAGCATGTGCCGTCATGTTCATCTTTTTTCGTTGAATTGAGCCTCGTTTGTGAAGCAGTCCGGCGTAAAATGACGGCATGTCAACAACACTCTACTACAACAACTCTTCCTCTTCTCTAAAGCAGCCCAACATGGCACTGCCCCCTTTGTTGTGTGTTCTAGGGGGCGGTGTTTATGTAAATTTTAGC
Organism: Chanodichthys erythropterus; assembly: GCF_024489055.1. Classification (NCBI taxonomy): domain Eukaryota; kingdom Metazoa; phylum Chordata; class Actinopteri; order Cypriniformes; family Xenocyprididae; genus Chanodichthys; species Chanodichthys erythropterus. The sequence continues at coordinate 12,225,998 of NC_090235.1, forward strand.
GTTAGTGATGTCACCAACCCTGGAAGAAGCTCGTTGTAATCCCTACAAGCCGTTTGTTGTAGTCCTTAAACAGAGATTTCTGTAAAAGAAAATATCTCCCTTTGCATTGAACTTTGAGTGTCGTACACACTAATTACACACTAACTGAAGTTAAAAAAGTGAAATCATAGTCAAGGACTCCTTTAATGATCCTTTATGACTTACTCACACTGTCCTGACTTCACTCAGTGACTCTCATCTAAGGTTCATATAAATCACAGACACAGAATGAGTCTCACCTTCTTGTCGTCCAGCAGACGGAGAGTGTCCTTCTCTCTTCTAAGCAGGAAGATGACGGCAGCCTCGTGGTTCTCCTGAGCGGCCAACTGCAGCGGAGTCCATCCGGCACAACACTCAGCACACGCTGACGCTCCGCTCTCCACCAGCAAAGACAAAACCTCCAGACAGCCGGCCTGAGCGGCGTAATGCAGTGCCGTCCAGCCACTCTGAAGACAGACCAGAGCTGATTCAGTGTTACATCAGTATTACTCTAACAGTCAAAAAGGATGCATTAAATCCATCGATTAAAGTGACAGTTAACATGTTGGACTACTACGGTAAGTAAGCATCCATTCACTCACCACTTACTCTGTCTATGAGATACAACTGAGATTGAGGTTTTTCTTCTCACCGTGTCGGTGTGATTGATTTCCGCTCCCTGTCCCAGCAGGACTCTCACCATGGCCACGTGTCCGTGTGCGGCGGCCAGATGCAGACAGGTGCATCCCCGTTTGTCGGTCAGGTGCAGCAGAGAAGCAGAGCGGCTGAGCAGCAGTCCAACCACAGCCGTGTGTCCGCTCTGAGCCGCCAGGTGGAGAGGACTGGAGCCCTGAAACACATGAGGGTCGGTCAGTCACTACTGCGCTCTAACATCACGCTTCAGACCGCAGACGTGCTTCTGATCTCTTGCCTGAATGTTTGTTTCTGCATCAGCCTGAACGCCAGGACAATTCAGCAGTAACCGAACCACGTTCTCATGACCGGACTGAGCCGCCAGGTGCAGGGGAGTGTAACCTGACTGAACACACACACAATATTGTACATTAATTACTTCAAATGTTAGTAAACAGTCAAATGTCCTTAAAACAGGATAACTAAGCTTGAGAAGGAAAATTACCATAAGATATTGGGTTTTGTTTTGAGAGAATATATATACTGAATATTTTGTACTTCCTTTAAACAGCAAAAGCAGCTGAAGTAGCTCATAAACACAAAAATGTGTATTTACACAGACTGTTTAACCCTTTAACGCGTACGATCACACCGGTGTGATCAGTCTTGGCTGGCCCCAGGAGCGTACGATCACACCGGTGTGATTAGAATGTTCAGCTCATCACGCGATCAACTGCCAAATTCAAATGTGCGTGCGCGCTTTAACTGGCGCTAAACCAGAGACGGACGCGCGCAGCGCTTTTAATATATCACATATATGCAGTGTTTTCAACCAAATGATGTTTATTTTAGGTTTCAGAAATTTAAATAGACATGAGTACTAACAAAACAATATATTTAGAGTTTGTAAAATACACAATGATGTCTATAGAAGCGGAAATAACAACCCTTTCCATTATAATTAGACGACACGTTTTATTCATATCAGAAACACATTGTGAAAGTAACTTTAAAGCTTACTCTATTCTTCCCCAGTTCACCGACTCACTTACTTTCATGTATTTCGGGAGAAGTGGATGATGGTGCGTTCAAGTCATGTAGGAAAGATCGTATTTACGAGCAGAACCGACATGAACGCCACCACAATGTCGTAAATACCAGTGGGAAGCTCGTAATTTTCTTTAAGCTCCGATCTGTACGAGTTGGGGGCGTGTCAGTCAGAAACATGGCGAAATACCACAATACAGTGACAGGTTTTTCTATTTACAACGAAGTAAGCTGATTCCCAGCAAAAAATACGATAGCATTACAATATAAAAATGAAATATGTAACAATATTTTTTACAATGGCTTCATAAATTAATTAAAAACATAAAAAAGCAACATGCAACTAATTCACATTATTTGCTCTCCATTTTCTAGAAGCAGAAGTGTTGTTATTTTGTGTAATTAATTTAGAGAAGGCACACCGCCATCATACTCCGACGAAAGTGACTTGAACACACCTACCGTCGTATACACGACTTCCCACCTCGTAAATACGAACTTCCCAGGAGGACTTGAACGCACCATGAATTCACGGGTTGTAAATCCAACAGATCCGATTCTCTGTGCGGCGCAAACTAACATGGCGGCGCCCATCGCTCATATGGCTCAACTAACGCGATCGTTAAAAAGGTGTTTAAGCAGCAAAACACATCCACTTGCACATATTTGGCAATCGGAATATTAGATATTTCATGCTATAGTTAACAAATTTGTGAATATTTTGAATAAAAAAGGAAAAATTAAATAAAAGCAGATCATCATTCATACAGTGCTGCAGTGTGTCACGTAACAAGCAATGACGCGTCACCATGGAAACCATAAAGCGATACGTTCTAAATAAAGGTCGCCTTAAAAAACTCACGCTGGGGGGTCAGCCAGAATATTTGAAACTTACGTGCGAAAGGGTTTGTAACAAAAGCATTTACAATTGTCGAAAAAAAAAAAATTAAATTAGCATTTGAAATATTATAAATATTTATATTATGAATTAAAAGATGAAAGAATATAACATGTAAGAAAATAAATGTTTAAATTTGTATAATAATATTTATTTTTAATATTTTACTGTTTTCTGAATTAAGAGCCTAATCAGAATAAACTTGACTGTGTAAATATGTATTTATTTAGATAAATATCTGTAAAAAAATAATGTATGTTATATAAATATATATGTAATATGTGTAACAAACAATTGAGGGATAACTTCTATAAAAAGTAAAGAAAAAAGTGTAGGAGCTAAAATGGGATTAATTTAAGTATTATGTTTATTAAATATCTTATGTGAGCTGTTATTTGAGTTGACACCATCTAGGGGTTGAAGTTGGAGATGGCCTCTGGAAATAAAGTTCCTGTGACTTCACCTGAGGGCGTGGCCAGAACCGGAAGTGACAGTCTTTGACCTCACGGCCGGACACCATGCGAAATAGACTTATTCAATCTACTTTTTATCTTTTCAATCCTTTAGTTATTTGAGATTTTGATTTTTTGATTTTGCATACAGTTGCTTTTTTGTAATAAATAATACTTCAGTTTCGGAAAATTATGCTGTGGACAATGGAATCTTTTGGACAGTAAGCGTCAAGCCTTTTTTCTGTTCAGCCACCAAAGTGGACAATTTATCCATTACAAAAAGTTAAAAAAAAAATTACAAAAATAATTTCTTAACAATTTTTCCCACTTTTTTAAGCATAACTGTCACTACATTATTTTTTATTTTCTAATAGCCATTTTCTGCAGTGTCTCTCTGTGTAAGCATTTTTTGTGAAACATTATGTATTGTCAAAAGCGCTAAATAAATAAAATGCATTTAATTGAATTGAGTGAAATTGTGGCGTCGTGTCACCTCAGCTAACGGCTGTTGTCTCTTCATGTCATCTTTGCTGCTGCTGTTGCCGCTGTTGTTTGGGAATTCGCTGCGTATTGTGGCTGGAACTTCAGTCAGGATTTCTCTCATAAAGTCCACCTGTCCGAAACAGGCTGCCACATGCAGAGCAGTTAATCCTGTCTACACACACACACACACACACACACAGAGAGAGAGATGGTTCACTCACATTCAAACAGTTTCATTTATAAGCAGAGGTCATGTGTTCATATGAAGCACCTTGGAGCTTTGGATCTTCAGTGAAACACTTCCTTTCAGCACCTCCAGAATATGAGTGTGTCCGTTCTTGGCTGCCAAATGAATGGCTGTCATGCCCTCCTTAAAGGGTCAAAGGTCAGTGGAATTATCAATGTTCTTTATTATACTTCTCATACGAGTCTATAACTGTGAATCTTACCACATCCTCCTCTTTCACTGAAGCTCCGGCCTCCAGAAGCACTTTCACCACCTCCGTGTGTCCACCAGCGGCAGCCAGATGCAGCGGGCACAAGCCGTTAGCCTGGAGAGAGATCGCTTTAGTCAGAAAGAGCATAAGATATACAGGGTAACTATAGTTAACCAAAACTAAAACCATAAAAAACTATTTTAGTTGCATGAAATAAAAATCAAGGTTAACTGAAATAAAATATATATAAAAAAATTGAAAATTGGAAATTTTATTTCAGCTAGTTGCCAAGGTAACATTCCTCATTTACATTTAGTTTAATATGGTGTAATAAAATTACTAAAACTGAAATAAACCCTATATAGACATATTTTTTTTTAAATATTTGAAACCATGAAAAATATTTATTATTTGAAATAAAATAAAAAAAAACTTAAATGTATTCTATTTCAGCTAGCTGCCAAGGAAACACTTCTTATTTTCATTTAGTTTAAAATAACTAAAACTGAAATAAAAATTCATAAACACTATACAGACATAAAAAAAAAAACCTAAAACCACAAAAAACATTTTCGTTACTTGAAATAAAATGTTAACTAAAATAAAATATAAACAACCTTTTATACCTTTAAACGTATTTTATTTTAGCTAGTTGCTGACTTTTTCCCATTTTCATTTAGTTAAACGATGTACTAAAATAAAATTTTGAAATAAAAAATAATAAACACTGTATAGATTAAAAAAATAATTAATTAAAATAATTTGGAAAATGAAAAATAAAAAATAAAAACTACTTCAAAACTTTTTTTTATTAATGTTAACCCTTTAAGACCTGAAGGCTTTTTTAGAGTTTTTTTTTTCTGAGCGACACACACAAAAGTAAAGACTCATAACTCCAAAACTCTAGCAAGGAGAGTCAAAAGGTAGGTATCATTTGATAGAAAACATTTTAAATTTTAAGAAAATATAAATTACATTACATTTGGACATTTTCTTGCTGAGAAACAGCTGTTAAAAGACAAAAAATATATATAATTTTTTAAAAATAATATTTCTTTTTTTTTATTTGACATGGAATAACTCAGGAACACAATAAGATCGTTAAAAAATTCTTTTTTGGTGATGCTCTCCTATATGTGAGCTGCATCTGGTTAAAATTTCGTGCTGATAGCATAAAGAATAGTTTGAAAAATTGTTGTTCATTTTTTCCGCAGCCAGGTGGCGCCAACGGGCGGTAAACTCCGGTTTAGAGGTGCTTCTCAGCACTCGTTAGGAGTTTTTCAAAATGGTTAGATGCATTAAAAATATGAGATTCTAAGCTTTAAAATGATATCTATTATGTGTTATTCCACGTTGGAAAACGAACATGGATGGGTCCGGGAACATTGGATACACACTGCATCCCGGAGAGATGAGAGACATGTTTTTAGCCAAGTATGTTAAATCATTCCGTGAGTAATATCCTGTGATCAACGCAATATATTATATTGATTTTGGATTCATTTTAATCTTGAGAATCTGCTTTAAATATTGATGTGTTTTCTATGATCTGTGCATTTTTCATGAAGTTATGAGCACGTGAAATATACATACTTGTATTCAGTTAGCGGCTGTGCTATTTTTGTTGTAAACGCATATTACTCAGACTCAGTGGCGGTTCTACATTGAAATACACCCTGGGCGAGACCCCTTTCGAGCGCCGAATCTTTTTATCAGATATATAAAAAGTAACAAAAGCAGAGAGCAACAATATCATTATCAACAAAAAATATTAAGAATATTATACAATTAAAATATGTATTATAACATTATGAATGAAATGTGCATTATTTGGAAGAAAGTCGAGGTGTGTGACTGACTTTAGCCTATTATTAATTATATTACTGGGCTGCGTTCCAGTTCGGTTTTAGATACGCTCTCGCGAACTTCCCTACACACTTCCCCTCGGGGGAATCCCAGCCGCCATTTTGAAGTGCGTTCCACTTCGTGAAGTGGACGAGGGAAGTTTATATGGACAGACCCTCGCTCCCTCGATTTTGACCGAGGGAGCGAGTCTACTTAATATGTACACTTCAGGCAGCTCCGTAACCCACAATGCAACACGATTGTGACGTCACCGCATATCGCGTTTATTTTACCCCACCACAAACAACTCTATGATATATTAATTATTTTTTAAACATTTAAAACACACATATATACATATAGAATGCTGTATTAAACAATTTTGTAAGGGGAAAAAAATAAATAATAAATCAGCTCCATTGCGGATTCCAAGTGATCAAGGGCTTAAGACATTCCAGTTCAGCCCATACAAAGGTTCCGCCAGAAGTGGGCACTCGTGCAACGTAAGCAATGATGTACATCCGAGTCAACGAGACCGAGTGAAGTTAGCGAGGGAAGGGCATTTAAAAACCGAACTGGAACGCAGCCTTGGTGTGGATCCCCCGTCCCCGTCCACCCCCCCGCCCTGTACGTTCCATTTGAGAGAGACCCAGAGGTGAAATGTCGCCCGCGCCTCTCGCCCCACCCCCTTTTACACTTCTCTCACAACACACAGCTTCTGTGCATGGTACATTTTCAGCAAGCAGGGGCGCCGGCAGCAGCAGGGAGCGCCAATTTGCCAATTCCACACACAGTGAAATTATATAAATGATGAAAAACCGCCTCGCGACGCAGAGGATTTTTTTTTTTTATCTGCTCGTGCTGCCGCCCCCAATGTGTCACGAAAAAATGACGCCCCGGGCGGCTGCCCGGTTCGCCTGTGCCTAAAACCGCTACTGCTCAGACTCATTAGAGGGTGAAAACAACGCAACAGAAGCATGTTGGAGGCTTGATATGAAAGTTTAAAGTCTCTGGTTTTGTATGCAAAAATAATTTTTGTGCTACCTGTATGGATTCAATTTTTATTGGCTTTTAAAGAGAGACACGCAAATGGGAGCGCCGATGCTCCATCCGGTCTTAAGGGGTTAAATGATCTAAATGATACTAAAATAATAAAACATAAAATGATGTCATTTCCTAACCGGCAGTCCCCTTTAACACTCTGAGGTCTAAAAACGCGCCGGCGCGTTTTGCAGTTTTTTTTTCACATTGCAGCAAAACAGACTTAAAATACTCCGTCATTTTTTGTCATAGAGACATAAGTAATATATCAATTGAAACTATAGAATGTCTTCTTTTTTTTGTGTACACTCACAATCAAAATAAAACTTTGTGCTTTTTAAAAATAAATAAAATATACAGGGTGTGCTGTCCTGCCGTCTCCGTCTCTGCAAACATCGTTCTAAAACGTCACTAAAAGTAACTAAAATAGATGGCTTATACATGCTACATGGACATGAGAGATATGTCTTTGGAAAGCTTTAAGTGTCTACTTTTAAACAAAACAAATAAATTCTAAAACAAATATTCTCCCTTTATGTAATCAGTATAAAAGTAAAGAGAGGTACTGTTTCTCCTGTCTGACCTAATTATCTTTAATGTGTGCCCGCCCACGCGCAGAGCGCTCTATTCATAAGATAATGTGCTGAGGCGATTTATGCAAACTGTAAACGCCCCTAACAGCGTCTTAAAAAGCATCAAGTTTCATCAGATTCATTCGCTGTCCTTCGCGTTTGGAAGATGGCACACTACACAGGTGAGCAGGCTCTTCAGATGGTCCTGGACAGTGAGGAAGTTCACTCTTTCCTCGGAAGAAGAACACGACTCTGACGATGAACGTCTGCATTTTGAAGAGCGACTTGATCCAGCTGAAGATACAGTTTCTGATGAGTAAGTGATTTAGTTTTACTTAAATTATTTGACGTGTTTTTTTTTTCTATATAAGCGTACATATATTTGCCTTATATTTACATCTATCTATATAACTATATATATAACTTTATCTCATAAAAACGCTTATAAATAGAATGCTTTTCTGTTGATATAGGGCCTACTTAAATTATTTATATAAGCGTACATCTATATTTGCCTTATATTTACTTCTATCTATCTATCTATCTATCTATCTATATATATATATATATATATATATATATATATATATATAACTTTATCTCATAAAAATGCTTATAAATAGAATGCTTTTCTGTTGATATACTCAAATTATTTGACGTGTTTTTTTATATACAAGCGTACATCTATATTTGCCTTATATTTACATCTATCTATAAATATATATATAGCGTATCTAAGTACCGTATATGATAGGCGTGAATGTGCTAAAATATGCTTGGTTGTGAAATGCGCGAACATGTTGCTATTTGCTAAATGTGCTAACTGATATAGCAGACTGTAAACGTTTACACATTCGCACACTTTGTCCGGTAATGGCCAATTGACAGACATATACAGCATGCTTGTATACCTGTTACTTTCCTGTCAGTTATGCATAGCTAATGGTATGAGAGTATTATCTTATATGCTAATAATAACAGGGTTTTTTTTACATTTTTTTTTAGGAATGTGGATCCATCACTCTCACATTCACCTGCAATTCCCACTAGGAGGGCACGCAGCAACACAGTTGAGTAAGTACACTTTTACCCACTATATGGTAGGCCTATATTGAAATCTGTAAGATTTTTCATGTTTTTAAAATAAGTTTCGTCTGCTCACCAAGGCTGCATTTATTCAATTAAAAATACAGTAAAAACAGTAATATTGTGAAATATTATTACAATTTAAAATAACTGTTTTCTATTTGAATATATTTCACAAAGTCGTTTATTCTTGTGATGTCCAGCATCATTACTCCAGTCTTCAGTGTCGCATGATCCTTCAGAAATCATTCTAATATGATGATTTGCAGCTCAAGAAACATTTATTGTTTACAATTGTTCAGAAATGTTTCATAAGTAGCAAATCATCATATTTGATGATAATATTTGATGATAATATTAATAAGATTCATATTTGATGATAATATATTTGCAGAGCTCTGTGGTGTGTCGTCACAGAAAGCAGCTCCAAAACGGACCAAAAGTGACCATGTACCGGTTCCAGGAGCAGAGCTGACATCAGATGCAAGGAATAATGCCACCGCTGGTCATCGGAACTGCATGCTTTGCAAAGTACAGCTTGGTAAAAGGCAAGACACACCTTGGAAATGCCAGGCATGTGACATTTACTTGTGTCTTCAGTTGAACTGTTTTCAAAAATGGCACACAGATGTGTGACTGTTCAGATTCTCTGTTCACCACCTCTCACTGACCATTGGGCTGCAAAGATTATCTATATGTGATCAAGCAGGTTATGTATAGGGTGTAAAAGTGGGCTTTTTTTTATAAACCTTACCTTTATTTGCCTGTATACACAAAAAATGTGCCTTTGACCCTAGTTTATATGTGGATTATATTGTTAACTTTATTTTAAATAAAAAAGAAAAAAAACAATGATATGTCTTGTCTTTGCATTTTCTTAGTTGACTCAGTCACATTCCTGACTGAATGGCTCATTATGCGGCTCATTAGGGGCAGGGTCTTAATCTCCCCAGGTGTAAATCACTTCATTATTCATGAAGAGTCACACCTCTTCGCATATGGCCTACCTAAACAAAAAGTGTCTTAGAAATTTAAAATCAATACAATGTTTTATGTGTCAGAGTAGGGAGGATCATTTCCACATCATTTTGAAGCAAAAACTCTACACTAAAATATACAATTCTCAAAAGTCTTGTGAAAAAACATTTAGTATGCATTTTTAGGTATTGTTTCAGTTACTTTTTTTTTTGTTTTTTCAATAACCACGCATAAACATTATTCCTTTAACCCTTGAGTTCCTGACCTTGTTGTTGAGTGTGAGCGGTCCTCCTTGATTAAACGTGAGCAGTTCTCTGATGACAGCCGCGCTGCCTTTAGCCGCAGCGATGTGTGTGCAGGTCGCACCCTCCATGTTGGCTAGTGTGGCTAATTCAGGCCTGTGTCTCAAAAACAGCTTCACCACTTCAGAGTGATCGTTCTCCACCGCCAGATGAAGAGGAGTCTGTCCGTGCTGAAACACAACCAAACCGCTGTCACAGCACTAAACGATCAATCATCTGTCAGCCTATAAAGAGTTGTGAACTGGAGCAAATAGGAGAAGCCAACTGACCCTAACATATAAAGACTTATTTTGAGAATATTCTGTATATCAAATATCTTACACTATGTTTACACAGCAATCTAAGCTTGGTTTCACTTTGCTGACAAGTCCATTTTTGAAGTTAAACGCATTAAAAAAAGGGTCAGATCATAATATTGGGGGATTTGAGGGTGGATACTGTGCGTGATGTTATCTGAAATCATGACACTCACGATATCTGCGGCAGTGATGTCAGCTTTCAGGTTTAATAGGCTGCTGCAGACATCCAGCTGCCCGCTGATGGCTGCTAAATGAAGAGGCGTCTGCTTTCTCTGTGAAAAGAGACGTCCAGTTGAATTTCTCTGGCTTTAAGACCAAATTATATCAGAGCTCGGCTCTTACCAGAGAGAGCGCATCAACAATGGCCTGATGGGTCTCCACCAGTAACCGGACGAGCCGCGCCGACCCGGTCCGAGCGCTGAGGTGCAGAGGTGTCAGGCCCAGTTTAGTCTTGGTGTTCACAAAGGCCTTATGGGACAGCAGGATATCCACGATGTCTTGATGGCCTTGTTCTGCAGCCAGATGGATGGCGGCCTTCCCCTCCTGTTGATATTTCACATAAATCATAATTCATGATTGATAAAGTTCTACAGAACATTCCGAACCATAAAAAAACTTAAAGTCTCAAAATAAAATTTAAAGTGCCCTTATTATGCTAAGGCTCCTAATTTTGTCTCCTACAATAAATGTACATGTATCCAAGTTCAAAAAACACTTTAATTTTCTCATAATATACACTGCAACATCAGCTCTTTTCTCACAGTGTCTGAAATGAACTAAAATCTTAATACATTCTATAATAGTATATAAACAATACTAAAGTAACACTGATCCAGTCGAGGCAGTAATAAGCTGGTGCTGAGTGATTCATGGTCTCTCTGACCTCATCAAACACGTCCACTCTGGCGTTGGTCTGCAGCAGGACCCTCACGACCTCTGTGTGACCCTGCTCTGCGGCCAACAGCAGCGGCGACCAGCCATTCTGAATGATACATGTCAACATATGCACAAAACAAATCAATACACAAACTTCAATTACAACTTTACAGTGGAGCTACTGTAACAAACTGACAGAAAACATGCAAAATAACTGTTTGCATACAGGGTTATTATTGTTAACTAAAACTATTATTAAAACCATTTTTGTTGATTAAAATAAAGCTAAAATGATACAAAATAAAATATAATTATTATATGAAAAACTTTAAATAAATGAAAATTAGGCATATTACGCTGCCAACTAACTGAAATAATTTGAAGAAGCACTTGAATTAACTGGAAATTAATAAAACTGAACGAAAAATAAAACAAAAATTATTTAAATTAAATGACACAACTTTAAAAAAAAATTTTTTTTACAAATAAATAAAATTAAAAATAAATTAAACATAAAAAGTCAAATTTAAAAGTGACAAAAGCACATAAATAATTACAAAAAATTAAAATATAATTAAATATTATAATATAATTATATTGTAATAGTATATATATATATATATATATATATATATATATATATATATATATATATATATATATATATATATATATACAGCTATGGAAAAAATTAAGAGACCACTCCAAGTTCAGAAATCAATGTTAAGTGGTCTCTTAATTTTTTCCATAGCTATATATATATATATATATATATATATATATATATATATATATATATATATATATATATATATATATATATATATATATACACACACACACAGTACAGTCCAAAAGTTTGGAACCACTAAGATTTTTAATGTTTTTAAAAGAAGTTTCCTCTGCTCACCAAGGCTACATTTATTTAATTAAAAATACAGTAAAAAGTAATATTGTGAAATATTATTACAATTTAAAATAACTGTTTACTATTTAAATATATTTGACAAAGTAATTTATTCCTGTGATGCAAAGCTGAATTTTCAGCATCGTTACTCCAGTCTTCAGTGTCACATGATCCTTCAGAAATCATTCTAATATGCTGATTTGCTGCTCAATAAACATTTATGATTATTTTCAATGTTGAAAACAGTTGTGTACTTTTTTTTTTCAGGATTCCTTGATGAATAGAAAGTTCAAAAGAACAGCATTTATCTGAAATACAAAGCTTCTGTAGCATTATACACTACCGTTCAAAAGTTTGGGGTCAGTAAGAATTTTTATTTTTATTTTTTTGAAAAGAAATTAAAGAAATTAATACTTTTATTCAGCAAGGATGCATTAAATCAATCAAAAGTGGCAGTAAAGACATTTATAATGTTACAAAAGATTAGATTTCAGATAAACACTGTTCTTTTGAACTTTCTATTCATCAACTAATCCTGAAAAAAATATTGTACACAAATATTTTGTACAATTGTACACATTAAATGTTTCTTGTAGAAACAATGTAGAATGATTTCTGAAGGATCATGTGACACTGAAGACTGGAGTAATGATGCTGAAAATTCAGCTTTGATCACAGGAATAAATTACTTTGTGAAATATATTCAAATAGAAAACAGTTATTTTAAATTGTAATAATATTTCACAATATTACTGTTTTTACTGTATTTTTAATTAAATAAATGTAGCCTTGGTGAGCAGAGGAAACTTCTTTTAAAAACATTAAAAATCTTAGTGGTTCCAAACTTTTGGACTGTACTGTATATATATATATATAGTCAATGGGTATTTGAGAAGTCCAACTGTTTGTTAACCAATATTCTTCAAAATATCTTTTTTTGTGTTCAGCAGAAGAAAGAAATGCATACTGGTTTGGAACAACTTGAGGGTGAGTAAATGATGAGAGAATTTTCAATTTTGGGTGAACTATCCCTTTAATAATGTGTCAGCTCACTCTGAGATCTTTCTGAGATGTGAAGCACATCTCGTGTTCTGTGTTTATTCGTACCTTGGCGTGTTTGTTGATGGCAGTCTGGAGCTGGTTGGTGGGGACGTTACTGAGCATCTCCTGAAGAACGGCAGTATTTCCCACCCTGGCGTTGTAATGAAGAGGCGTCTCTCCACTCTGAGAAAAGTTCAGAATACTAACTTACTTCATACTGATCAGTGTGTGTGTTCTCAAACATGCATCGTGTGACTGGACGACACACACCTGTCGGGTGACGGCAGTAATGTCAGCATGATGCTCCATTAGGATCTTAATGATGCAGATGTCCTCGTCCGTCTTATGCACTGTGTCCCTCCTGAGCTCAGCTGCCAGGTGCAGTGGCGTCTCGCCGTTCTGCAGGGGGCGCCAAACCACCACCACACACAAGCAAAGCATGCTGGGTTTCATTTGTCTCAGGTGCATTTGTAGTTTATTACGTCATTATCATTCCATGTATCTTTGAATCTGACCTGGTTCCCTTCACGGACGCAGAGCTCCGCCTCCTCACGGCTTCTCTCATTGGTCAGAGAGTTTAAAATCTCCTTCACTACATGAGCGTGACAGTGACGCACCGCAACATGGAGAGAGTTTTCATCAACCTGAATAAAAAGAAAATAGATATGAAACAATACATAGACAGACAGATAGACATAATGACTGCAAATAAAATCAAAACTCCTACATGGGAAGAAGACAAAATGGGTGAAACTGAAATAAATAAATAAAAATTATATATATATTAAATCCTATTATGTCTTTATCTTATATTTTATGAAATATATTAAAATATATTTTTATAAAAAATATTAATAGAAGATATTAAAAGGTAAGCACTGAATATATGTATATATACCTTTAATATCCATTTTGTGTTTTAGACATTAAATTTACCCCCCACACCCCCCAACACACACACACACACACACTTTTTAACGACAGACAAATTAAATTATATTAAATTAATATAATTTTTTTAACTACAATTTTTTATTATATATTTACTCAAAATTACTCAAAAATGATTATTTGACAGTTTGGCGATCTTGTATACAACCTCTTTATAAATTGATACCAATTTGTTATTATTTATATATAATACTAATGAGGTTGTTTGTATTAACATTAGCCATCATAAACTAATGTTGTACTTTTTTAATATATATATATAAATTATTTTATTGTTTAATTTTTGCTACCTTAAGATACAGTGTCTCTCCAGGAAGGTGATGTTTGGTACCTTTGATTTCCAGGTGACGTCCCCGCCCTCCTGGATCAGAGCTTGTATCATCTGCAGAGCGCCGTGACGCGCGGCTACATGCATAGCGGTTTCTCCGTTCTGATTAGAGAGGAAAACAGTTTCAGTGCCATGTTTCAGTATATCCAGTGTCGAGTATAACTGTGTGACCCAGTGATGCCCCCTTCTGAGCGACCTCCTGCTCTGCGTTCACATCCGCGCCGCTCTTCAGAAGCATCTCAGCCACCCTAACACCATCCTTCACTCTCGCTGCGATGTGCAGAGGGGTTTCCTGTGCCTGTATAGAGGGGTGAAGGAAGACACACACATGAACCAAGAGTTCCCATTCAGTCGGTCACGTTCGACGTACGTCGGACAGACCGACGAATAGGAATCTCACTAGAGAGGCCAATCTACTTCGAGTGTAACTAAACGAGCCAATGCACATTGGCATGCAATTATATGCATCAGCTGCTTGCCTCGCAGCGCGGGTATATAATGAGCAGCAGGTGCGTTGCATCTTCAGCTTTTCACTTCGGAGCCAAACTTCTGCAACACTGAAGAAAGCTACTGAAAGCACGAGTGTGAACGAGTCAGCTCTTCAAGACGTCTCTTGGTTGCGGTGTAGGCGGAAAGCGTAGCAGCGGGGCCGATTTCTCCTTTGTTTTTGTTTTTTTCCTTTGCCTTTTTATTTGAGCAAAAAGCTGTATTCAGCGTGAAGGCCGTTCTCACGGCTGGTGAAACGGTGCGCCTGGAGCGCTAAAAAGCTGTTATTACAGCTGGTAAGAGAGCGCCTTCAAGGAGAGTGCACACGACAGGCTGCACATTTCCCTGTCTGTGCTGCAGCGGCTTTTCCCCTGCGTGCTTCAGCACCTAAAAGAGTCAGTCCTTGAAAGAGCTTACACGAGTAGTTTGCGTCTTTTTAAAGATGTCGTTCTACTTGTGTGTTTCTGGATGCGGTCGTTACCTGGCGCCTCGGGATGGTCACCAACGCTGTATCGCGTGCTTGGGCTTAAGGCACGCTGAGGCGGCGTTTGTGGACGAGTCATGTACCCATTGTGGGAAGATGATCGTCGCGGAGTTGCGGTCGAGACTCCACTTCCTGCAAAGGGGTGGAGTCCCGGTCCCGATGCCTCGTTCCAATCCTCCTCAGCTGGTTGCTTCGGGCGGCGGGGCCGGTGACTTGAGGATCACGGTGAGCGCGTTTCCTTCGGGGAACCAACCCCCTAGGAACCCTCACCCCTCTGGCGCTCCGCAGCCAGTAGAGCTGCCGGGGGAACGCGGTGGACCACCCCAGAGGTGTGTACCATCCGTATCCTTCGGAGCTCCCCAAGACGACCGGATGTCGATCACTGCATCGGAGGGTGAGCCTGTGGCTTCTGGGGATGAGGATTCGGCGCAGTTGCCTCCTTCGGGAGTGACTACTGTGCCCGATTCGGACCCGGAAATGATGGCTATGCCTTCCCGGGCCGCCAACAGGGTCGGGCTCGTGTGGAATCCTCCACCGTGTCCCGAGCCCTCGAGGTTGGATGATTGGTATCTCGGGGTGGCAAGGGCTGGTTCTCAGCCCCCCACCCCAGTGCCTTTCTTCCCGGAGGTGCATGAAGAGCTCACTGGCACGTGGACGGCACCTTTTACTGCCCGAAGCGGTGGGTCGGTGGGTCCTCCTCCCTCACCACCCTTGATGGTGGAGCGGCTAAGGGTTACACACACATACCCCCTGTGGAACGGGCCGTTGCTATGCAACTGTGCCCTAACTCCACCTGGCGGGGGGAGCCGTCTCTCCCTTCCCGGGCCTGTAAGTACTCGTTGGATCTTACCGGCAAGGCTTATCAGGCCTGTGGGGAAGCCGCTTCCGCCTTACACGCTATGGCGTTGTTGCAGGTCCATCAGGCCAAGGCACTGAAGGACCTGCACGAGGGTGGTCATGATCCGCAAGTTCTGCAAGAACTTCGTGCTGCGACGGACCTCGTCTTTCGAGCGATGAAGGTTACGGCGTGGTCAGTGGGTCGTGCGATGTCCACCATGGTGGTCCAGGAACGCCATCTCTGGCTGTGTCTCGCGAACATGAGGGATACCGACAAGGTCAGGTTTCTTAATTCCCCCGTGTCCCAGACCGGCCTTTTCGGCGACGTGGTCGAGAACTTTGCCAGTTCTCGGCTGTACAAAAGCAGTCTGAGGCCATCAGTCACATCCTGCCGAGGCGGTCAGCTGCTGCACCTCCACCGCCGGCGGCACCTCAGACTGCCCGTCGCTGAGGGCGCCCCCCTGCAGCCGCCCCCGCTCCCACTGCAGCCGCCCCTGCTCCCACGCCCCAGCAGCAGCAGTCTCCATCCATCGTGGAGCTGGTCGCGGGCGGGGTGCCCAGCCCGTCCAGCCACCCCTTAAGAAGAAGGGTGGCAAGGCCAAGTCCAAGCGGCCCTAGGACGGGCGACCCGGAGATGGATGGGACTGCTCTTCAGGAGGTGGTGACCGCACCGCTCCTTCCCCCGGAGGAGGGCCGGGTGGAGAATCCTTTGTTCCCCGAGCCAGCGGTACCCAAATTTTCAATAAAAGAGCAGTTTCCTCTATCTCCGGGTCCGAAGAGGGCTTGGAGAGCAGTGGGAAGGCTAGAACCTCACCACTCTCATCCACCTCTTCTGTCGCCAGCGGACAGCAGCGAGCAGCAGGTAGGCAAAACCTCGACTGCTCCCTCTTTCCACCCATGGAAGCAGATAAGTGTTGTACAGCACACTGTGACCCCGCTTCGGGCCGCCTCACACAGAGAGCCTCCCGGGCCGCGTCGCTGCGTTCCACCTCGCTGCCCCGCGGCGGGTACGCCGGTGGTCCCCTTGGTGCCGCTTGCGCGGTCTCTGGGAGCCTGGCTAGCGCTCCCCAGTCCATCTCGCTGGCTCCTTCGGACCATCAGGCTCGGCTATGCGATTCAGTTCGCCCGGCGCCCCCCCAAGTTCAGGGGCATCCTCTTCACTACAGTGAAAGATGCCGATGCCCCTGTTCTGCGTGCGGAGATCGCAGTCCTACTGGCGAAGGACGCGATAGAGCCGGTCCCTCCAGCCGATTTGAGGTCGGGGTTCTACAGCCCCTACTTCATTGTACCCAAGAAAGGCGGCGGGTTACGACCGATCTTGGACCTGCAAGTTTTGAATCGGAGCCTCCACAAGCTACCGTTCATAATGCTCACGCAGAAACGCATTTTCGAGTGCATCCGTCCCCGAGATTGGTTTGCAGCGATCGACCTGAAGAACGCGTACTTCCATGTTTCGATTCTTCCGCGACACAGATGTGGTGAACAGCACATTCTAGGGCCCAGTTTATGGCCGGGCCTCTCTCTGTCCGTAACAGTGGACAAAGGTTTGCTACATTTTGATTGGATCTCGGTGGACTAACACAAACAAAACTGTCCTACGGCATCAGATAAAGATGGAAGGACAACATCCAGACCTCTCTTAGAGGGTAAGAAGACGACCTCTTGTACCAAGCCTGGGAAGGACAAGGCTTCTCATTGGTCCACAGGCAGTTACTGCCCTTCACCCATCTAGATATTATTTCCTAAAGTTGGCCAGAGACTGCCATAAAAATTCCTTGGGACCTTAGCAGAAATGGGTGAAACAAAGAGAGATCACAAAGATCCATCCGAATCCATTCAAAACTATGTTTGAAAACCTTAGAACTGATGCAAACTACACATCCATTTGATACTTATTCACCGAAATAAGTATTCTCAGTGACAGCCATTTGTAGTGCAACATCTGATACAAATACAGCTGTTAATGTACAATTGAATGACATTTCAATCTTTTTCCATCATGTTTAGTCTCTATTTGTTTAGAATATTGCCAAAGGTATTCTGGTGGTGGTTTGGAAAGTGAGAAATGCATTGGTAAACTTTAAAGACACTGTAAAGACTTCCAACTTTGTGCTTTATGCAAATGAGTTCCACAGGGGAGAGAAGGGTGGGCCACACTGTGTGTGTCCCCTCTGATGCCAGCAGCCAATCACAGCACTCAAATGGAGAAGCGCCAAAATGCAATCTCCTCCTCATCGGAAAGGGATAAAGGTACCCTTTCTACCGACACTCCTTGTTCTGAGTCTGCCCTTGAAAGGGGGAAGACGTAACAGATATAGCGTTCTGAGTCTGTCCGTCAAAGGGGATAGACATTAACAGATAGACCGTTCTGAGTCCCGGCTTGCCAAGCTGAGACACAACAGATACATCGTTCTGAGTCTGCCCTGCAAAGGGAGAAGACATAACAGATATACCGTTCTGAGCCTCTGGTCCATCCAGAGAGACAACATGATCCCATGATCTGAGTCTACAGCTTGTGAGGCAGCAACAGACGACCACGTTCTAAGCCTCCAGCTTGTGATGAAAGAGACATCAACAAACACTACGTTCAGAGTTTCCGTCCAGCAAGACATTGACGACATCTGCAACAAGGTTAAGCTCAGGAGAGCAAACCTTCAATCCAAGGTACCTTCATCTGCGTGTTCCAGATTGTTAAGGACCTTCTGCATCTACACCAGGGCCTCATCTGCGTGTTCCAGATTTTAGGACCCTTTGGTGCTCTAGGAGATCAGCATCCCACAGAGCTTCGTGTTCAAGACTGTTGAAACAGATTCTGGCTCCTCTCCCCACTGCACTGTCACCCAGCACAACCAGTGGAAGACGTCACCGTCATCGGACTCGACCAAGTGGAACGTAAATATCACTTAACCAAACCTCTTTCCAGAGACCTTGGCATTGTTGTATATTATCAGTATATAGTTTCCTAATTCCTATTAGATTCAATATAGCTGATGTTAGTCAATAACAAATAATCTCTCGTTTATTTGTTTGTTGCATAATAAGGTTCTCCACCTTATTATTTTCAGAGAAACAGTTTATCTTTCCCTAAGCCACACTCAACTTAATCACTTGTATTCTATGTATCTTATGCACTTTATTCCTTTATCATTCATGGTATTCATTTAGTAGTTGTGTTAGTTATTCTTGTTTATCGTTTTGTTAATAAAATTTATTTTATTACACTTGTGTCTTCCTTGTGCTGATAATACAGAAAAGGCTCTACAAGTTAGCAATTTCACCAATCTTTCAGATAAATCAGCTAACCACTTTACATTAATTCTAAATGAATGAAAGCCCCTGTAGAGAGTGAAAGACCCTGACTGATGCCCTGAACTAGGGAAAGGGGGGGAAAGTGGTTATCTGATGTACTCATAACCACACCTTAAGAGACGTGTGATCCAAAATCACAACGTCAGCGGTGACGTGAGTACCAATCCCTATTTTACTTCGCGTCCTTGTATGGACAAAGTAAAAATCACTACATAGGCCATTCCTGAGATTCGCGTCCGAAGGTCGAGCATATCAGTACAGAGTCCTACCCTTCGGGCTGGCCCTGTCTCCCCGCGTCTTCACGAAAGTCGTGGAGGGAGCCCTTGTTCCCATGAGAGAACAGGGTGTTCACATTCTCAACTATCTAGACGACTGGCTCATTCTAGCACAGTCTCGGGATCAGTTGTGCGAACACAGGGACTTGGTGCTCAGTCACCTCAGCCAGTTGGGGGCTTCGGGTCAACTGGGAAAAGAGCAAACTCGCCCCAGTGCAGAGGATCTCTTTTCTCGGTATGGAGTTGGATTCGGTCGAACAGATAGCACGCCTCACAGAGGAACGTGCTCGGTCGGTGTTGAACTGCCTGAATATGTTCAACGGCAGGACAGCGGTCCCACTGAAGTTCTTTCAGAGGCTCCTGGGGCATATGGCAGCTGCAGCGGCTGTAACACCGCTCGGTCTGCTTCATATGAGACCGCTTCAGCACTGGCTTCATGGCCGAGTCCCGAGATGGGCATGGCAACGCAGCACGTTCCGGGTGCCAATCACTCAGGAGTGCCGCCGAACCTTCAGTCCGTGGTCGGACCCTTTGTTTGTCCGGGCTGGAGTGCCCCTAGAGCAAGTGTCCTGGCATGCTGTGGTTTTCACAGATGTTTCTGCCACCGGCTGGGGTGCCATGTACAACGGGCATGCAGTCTCAGGGTTTTGGACGGGACCCCATCTGCATTGGCACATCAATTGCCTCGAGTTGCTGGCAGTACGCCTTGCTCTGAGCCGCCTCAAAGGCCTGCTTCGGGGCTAGCATGTACTGGTCCGTACGGACAACACTGCGACCGTTGCGTACATCAACCGTCAAGGTGGTCTACGCTCCCGTCGCATGTCGCAACTTGCCCGCCATCTCCTCCTGCGGAGTCGGAAGCATCTGAGGTCGCTTCGCGCCATTCATGTTCCCGGTGTGCTCAACCGTGTGACCGACGAGCTATCACGAGCTGCGCTGCCAGGAGAGTGGTGACTCCACCCCCAGGTGGTTCAGCTGCTCTGGAGAGAATTCAGAGAGGCTCAGGTAGACCTGTTTGCCTCACCAGAAACCTCCCACTGCCAGTTGTTTTACTCTGTCCGAGGGGACACTCGGGACAGATGCACTGGCTCACAGCTGGCCCCGGGGCTTGCGCAAATATGCGTTTCCCCCATTGAGCCTACTTGCACAGACCCTGTGCAAAGTCAGGGAGGACGAGGAGCAGGTCTTGTTAGTTGCGCCTTACTGGCCCAACCGGACCTGGTTCCCAGAACTCTCACTCCTCGCGACAGCCCCTCCCTGGCCCATCCCTTTGAGGAAAGACCTCCTTTCTAAGAGACGGGGCACTCTTTGGCACCAGCGTCCAGACCTCTGGAAACTCCATGTCTGGTCCCTGGACGGGACACGGAGGTTCTAGGTGACTTACCCCCTGAGGTACTTAACACCATCACTTCGGCACATGCACTGTCTACGAGACGTGCTTACGCCTCGAAGTGGAACCTGTTTGTCGAGTGGTGCTCTTCACGCTGAGAAGACCCCCGAAGATGCTCGATCGGAGTCGTGCTTTCCTTCTTGCAGCAAGGGTTGGAGCGTAGGCTGTCCCCCTCCACCCTCAAAGTCCATACTGCTGCTATCTCCGCTTACCACAACCACATAGATGGCAAATCTGTTGGTCAGCACGTCCTGGTCATAAGGTTCCTTAGGGGGGCGAGACGGTTAAATCCCTCTCGTCCCCCCTCCATACCCTCTTGGGACCTCACTCTGGTGCTGAGAGCACTTAAGATTGCTCCCTTTGAGCCTTTGCTGTCAGCAGACTTAAAGATTCTGTCTATGAAGACTTTGCTGCTGGTAGCATTGGCCTCCATCAAGAGGGTAGGGGACCTGCAGTCATTTTCGGTCGACGAATCGTGCCTAGAGTTCGGGCCAGGTGACAGCCACGTGGTACTGAGACCCCGGCCTGGCTATGTGCCCAAGGTTCCTACCACTCCCTTCAGGGATCAGGTGGTGAGCCTGCAAGCGCTGCCCTCGGAGGAGGCAGACCCAGCCCTGGCTTTGCTCTGTCCAGTTTGTGACTTGCGACTGTACATAGACAGAACTCGAAGCTTCAGGACCTCAGACCAGCTCTTTGTCTGTTACGGAGGCCAGCAGAAGGGAAAGGCTGTCTCCAAGCAGAGGATGGCCCACTGGATAGTGGATGCCATCGCCCTGGCTTATCAAGCTCAGGGCGTGCCCTGCCCGCTCAGGTTGCATGCTCACTCCACGAGAGGTGTAGCATCCTCCTGGGCGCTGGCTCGTGGCGCCTCGCTAACAGACATTTGTAGAGCTGCGGGCTGGGCGACACCTAACATGTTCGCTAGATACTATAGCCTTCGTGTCGAGCCGGTCTCCTCCCGTGTTCTCGCCTCAGGTCAGAGGCACGGAGAGGCCCCGGCTTAGTGTCAGCTTGCTGCGCTACATGCGCGTTCTATTCTCCAGAGAGTCCCTACGGGCAGACCCTGTTGAGTCCTCCGGTTACCCCTCGGCAGCCGACGTGGCGGAGCATCTGGCGCCAGGCCTATACTCCGTTGTATCCTTGAGAACCGGATTTAGGCTGGGTTCCATATGTGTGACCCTACGGGGATCCCATATGGGTTTTTCCACGGCTGCTCCTAAACGAAGCCCGTGTCTTTCCCTCTGGGAGAACCCATCTCTCACCGAGTGGAGTCACCCCAGTTCTTCCATATGTTGTACAACCTACAAGGTTAGTCCATATGTACTTATCCATATAACTCCTTCGGGGAAGGATATGGCTTCCGCAGCGTTCCTTATCTGATGTAAGGCTACGCTTTCCCAGCGTTATCCAATTGTCTCACTGAGCGAGTTTTGGGAACAACAGTGATCGACCCTCTCTGTGTGAGCTCGGTCCCACCGTCCTTAGACAGGGGGGTTCAGGTGGATCACAACAGAGCGCTGGAAGAGGGCAGCTCCTGTGGCGCTTTGGTAGGGATTCCTATTCGTCGGTCTGTCCGACGTACGTCGAACGTGACCGACTGAATGGGAACGTCTCGGTTACATAGGTAACCCTCGTTCCCTGAAGGAGGGAACGGAGACGTACGTCCCGTTGCCACAGGCGTTGTCCTGCTGATGCTGCCGCCTGCTGGGTTCGGCTCCTCAGCAAAAACCTGAAGATGCAACGCACCTGCTGCTCATTATATACCCGCGCTGCGAGGCAAGCAGCTGATGCATATGATTGCATGCCAATGTGCATTGGCTTGTTTAGTTACACTCGAAGTAGATTGGCCTCTCTAGCGAGATTCCTATTCGTCGGTCTGTCCGACGTACATCTCTGTTCCCTCCTTCAGGGAACGAGGGTTACCTATGTAACCGAGACGTTTGCTTTCGTTCGCTGTAAATCCAACGCACACACCAACTAATCCATTGTTGTTTTTTTTTAAATAAATACTGTAACAAATGTATTATTTATTGTTAGTTAATTTTAGTTAATGCATTAACTCTAACTCTATTTCTTACCTCTATCTCTTTAAAATTAGCTGAGATGATCCTTTTAAATAATATCATCTCACTGAACTCTGATGTAGATTTCTTCATGATAAATCATCTAAACAGATCCATACAGGTGTTTTTGTTACCTTTCCTCCTTTGAGCTGCACATGTGCCCCGAAACCCAGTAACATCTGCACCACCTGCGGCTTGCAGTTCTCCACCGCGATGTGAAGAGCTGTCTGTCCGTCTTTAGCAGTGGCGTCCACATTCGCCCCCTTCTGGAGCAGAGCCTTCACCACAGCTGTGTGGCCTCTCTTAGCCGCGGCGTGAAGACAAACCGCCCCTGACTGCCCAAAATTACGCAACATACAAATATACACAATAACACATTTTATACATATGTTTAGTCACAAACAATTCAGAAAACAGGATCTAAACAGTAGTTATAATATAAAACAAGATTTGATCTTTAGGCCTTCACACTTGTGATAATTAATCTTATTGTGATTAAACTAATCTAAACTAATTTCTCCGTGTTCAGTACCTTGTTTGGCATGTACAACGGGACACCTTTCCTCAGGAGCAGGAGAGCAGTCGCAGGGTGACCGCATTGGGACGCGATATGCAAAAGTGTGCTCCCGTCCTGAACGGGATCAACATTCATTAGAAACATGTTTATGGATTACAACACATGGAAATACCACAGGACCATAGGAGAGAAACAATCACATATGAGATCTCTTCATTTCTCAGTTGTTGTTTTCTAGACAGCAATTACATTAATTATAGGATTATGTTTGAAAACAAACAGAAATTTCTGCTGAAATCTCCTGCTTTAGATGTTTCTCCTCAGAAACAGATCCCATTCATTCATACTCTTACTGTTGGACAACTTTTGACTCATTTGTGTCTGTTTATTCTCAACTTTACATTTTTTTTATGCATTTAGCACGTGTAAGCAATAACACATGGTTTGAAAGCGGGTCACCTTCGTTCTTGCTAACACGCATGACTTGAATTTCTCGGTGAGAATCTCGACGACATTGGTGTGTCCCTGCTCTGCAGCGATGTGTAGAGGAGATCTGTCCATCTGAGACAGAAGAGAAGAAAAGAAGTGAACAAATCTACCACAGCCTCTTCTGCAAAAACACACCTCTAGAATGGATGGATGGATGGATGGATGGATGGTGGGATGAGCAGAAGAATAAATAAATAAATAAATGGATGGATGGATGGGCAGAAGAATAAATTAATGGCTGAATGGTGGGATGAGCAGAAGGATAAATAAATAAATAAATGGATAGATGGATGGATGGCAGAATAAATTAATGGATGGATGGATGGTGGGATGAGCAGAAGAATAAATAAATAAATGGATGGATGGATGGGATGGGCAGAAGAATAATTTAATGGATGGATGGATGAACAGATGGATGGACAGATAGATGGATAAATGGGATGGATGGAATGGATGGATGGGCAGAAGAAGAAATTAATGGATAGATGGATGGATGGATGGATGATGGATTGGATGGGCAGAAGAATAGATTAATGGATAGGTGGATGGATGGACTGGATGGGAAGGATGAATGGATTAGATTGTATTGGATGTAATGGATGAATTGGATTGGACTGAATAGGATGGGATGGAAGGATTGGATGAACGGACTGATGGAAAGACTGACTGGATGGATGGACAGATAGATGGATAAATGGGATGGATGGAATGGATGGGCAGAAGAATAAATGAATGGATGGATGGGTGGATAGATTGAATGGATGGATGGATTGGACTGATGGAATGGATGGATAAATGGAGAAAATAGTTTCAAAGAAACGGCAAGAAAATAATTGAATTTAAACATCAAATTGTGAATTAAAAAGACTGAAAATAGTATTTTCTTGTAAAATATACTCCAATAATCTTTGTTTTATTTACAATTTCAAAAAACTTGTTTTTTTACAGTGTACAGTATATGAGAGCTCCTGTTTACTTCTGATGATACATATTGAAACTGATTATTTAATTATAATATTTTCTCTTGTATATTTCCTCTCTTTGTCTCACCTTGTCTAAGATGTTAGGACTGGCCTTGCAGAGGTATAAAAACTTCAGCATGTTCTCGTCTCCTTCCAGAGCGGCGATGTGCAGAGGAGTCTGCCACTCATTCTGTAAACAAACAAGGCATGCTGGGTAATTAGCTCAGCACCATGCTGTCGATTCCAGTTGGAGAAATCTCACAGAAATGGAAATCTGCATGTCGACTCACACAATGCTTGCATTTCAAACAGCAGCACAGCACTGACTCATATGTTCTGTGTATTAGCAAACCCCAATTCCCTTTTATTGGTTTCAGAGCTGTAAATAACGTGAGTGTGTGCGCTTCAAATGAAGATGAAGCACTCAGATGCTCTCTAATGAATACAGTCATCTAATGAATGATGAATAACTGATCAGAAAGCACTTAAACATGAAACACAATCCATCAGAGTGCTTCTTCAGTTTAGGAATATTACTGTACGATGCACATAATCTTCTACAAGTTCACATTTGCTGTCAGTTCATCCGTCGCTGACCTTTAACAGGATAAACATCTTTCTCCATCCATCCACCCTTCAACCCTAAACACCCTTCAAACTCAACCTTTACTCCTTTCCAAACCTCACAGAAAACTCAAGATTGTTCCAGAAACAATCCCAGCTGTCCCAGCAGATTTTAAAGCTAACGCTCAGTGACAGTGAAGGCTGGCTTCTTTCCTGACATTTCAAAGAAGGATTTTGGGTGTAACCCTTTTTCACATTGTCTGAAGAGAAATAACCAGATCTTCATACCTCAGCCATCTAATGTTAGCATACTGTCTCCAAAACTAGAGAAATATGAATGTATATGTCAACAGGTCCTCTTATATTCATGACTTTGGGCTCTAGGGCACAGGCTGATGGTCCTATCTATGTAATCTGCAAGCAATCACATCATTAGAGTTCCTCTGAACCCCCTCCACCTCCCCAGCTCCATCTGCATAAAACTGAACATGTAAAAAATAATAGCAAATTCAAAATATGAATAAAAACTATAATAGTATGCAAGTAAAATTAAAATAGCACTGGAGAGAAATCGGTCATCTGCACAGGATGTGTCTGAACTGATCTGAATAATCACACTATCTTGTCTCTGATCATCCTTACAGGATAATTCTCACTGATGTTTTTGAGACTGTTGATGGGGGAAGGAAGCACCATTAACATGGAGACATAATTGGTGATCAATTGATAGGGGCAATAATGTCAACAAGGCCCTTGGGCACAAACTCTGCTTTTTCCTTACACAAAATGCTTCCAAAATCCATTATCTCACGTCTATCCATTACCTCAATTCATATTTCTGTCATTGTCTTATGTCTTTCAAATAAAATCTGTTCTTCTAATCTGTTCCTGGCTGTACAACTGTAGTGGAAAATGCAGATGAGTACATGCACTGCCTTACAGAAACCTGGAATACAATTGCAGGAAAAAATATGTTTGGATTTACCTGGATTCAAGACACGTCAATAGACAAACAATCTGCTTAAATACAAATTATGATACATTTCCATTCAAAAGTATGTGAATCCCTCAGCTAATGACTTCTCCAAAAGTTAACTGGAATTAGGATAGGCTTTCTCAAGCCAACATCAAAGTTTGTCTTGACAAATTTTTTTATCTAGTATCTTTTGAATTAGGATAATTACATTAGGGTATCATGATTCCTGTTTTTCCCTGATGTTAATCTTGTTTGGTAAAGTCATTTGTACACCAATTAAAGCTCAACAGAAGTTGGTTGATACAACAGGACAACAACGCAAAGAACAAGACAAATCACTAGAAAAGCCTTGTGCATGCATTTTGCTTGTTCTTTGTGTTGGTGTGTGTGAGTTTCTGTGTCCTTCTTACATTCTGAGAGTCAGGATGCGCACCAAACTCCACCAGGACTTTGGCCATTTCTACATCTTTCCGTCTGCAGCAGATGTGAAGTGCTGTGTCTCCGTTCGCCTGGAAACACAGTTCAACCATCATAATACAAACCAGATACATTCATACAGTTCATGATGAGATGCAAAATTGGGTCATATTGCATAAAATTTTTTGGAAGTGCAGTCTTTAACTTTAATTAGTGTGTAATGTTGCTGTTTGAGCAGAAACAACATTTGCAAAGTTACAACGCTCAAAGTTCAATGCAAAGGGAGATATTTTCTTTTACAGAAATAACTGTTTAAGGACTACAACAAATGGCTGGTAGGGACTACAACAAGCTTCTTCCCGGGTTTGTGACATCACAAACACTAAAATTTACATAAACCCAGGGCCATGTTGGGCTGCTTTAGAGAAGAGGAAGAGATGTTGTAGTCGAGTGTTGTTGACATGCCGTCATTTTACGCCGGACTGCTTCACAAACGAGGGTCAATTCAACGAAAAGAGATGAACATGACTGCACATGCTAGTGGATGAGTTGAATCAACTCCACAGCAACTACATCAATTTATCCACTAACCATTCAGAATTTTTTGTATAACAAGTACAAAATTAGTGCACGAAAATAGAGCACTTTAAGTTCATTATAGAAGTGTACTTTTTTTAACCTGGGAGCATTAAGAGTGCATTTTTTATGCTAAATTCCCCACACTAATAAAATAAATAATAATGAAAGTTTTATTGAGAATTTCAGTCTTTTTCAATGAGACTTGTTTCTTTTTTACATTTTGACCTGTTGTCATTATCTGTATGAACTGCATTTTAATGTATTTATAAACAGCTTAATAGATCTGTGGAAAAAAATATGAGCAAAGTGTAAAAAGTTTACCTTCAAGAGCTTTTCATTTGAAGAAAACTAAATCACATTAAACCATAATTGAAAACATGATTGTCAGCTCCACAAATGGTTTAGAAATAAAAGACCTTTTACATTATTGTAACTTAACTCCACTTCATAAACCATTCAAATAATGATCGTATGAATGTGATCCTCAGGTTTGGAAAGTCATGTGGTGCTTACTGTCTTCACAGCTCTGAGCTGAGGCTCTGATTGGCCGGAGAGGAGTTCCCGCACAATCCCAATATTCCCGGCTTCGACAGCCAGCAGCAGTGGAAGGCAGCCATCCTGGGTGGACAGGAAAACAGTCTCAGACCTTTCCAACAATGCATGTTTTGTCAAGCTTAGTAAAAGATTTGATTCTAAAACCAAAGAAAGGTTTTGTATTATGAAACATGGCTCCGCGCACTAGGGGGAGGAGCCAACGAAAAAAAACAGCAGCGTCTGTACCTTGTCTGGCGTCAGACGAGCATCTTTGCTGCTGAACTTGAGCAGCGTTTGCACGACTCCGAGTCCTCCGGTCGCTCGAGATGCTGCGTAATGCAGGGGCAACTGATGACTGGGCTGGACGTGAACAAGAGTTAAATGAGATCAGTGTGAGAATAAAATACAATAAAAATACTGCGTAACTCATGCTTTTTAGACATGTTAATACCATGGTATTTTTTTAAGTACACGATGTAGCAGGTCAACTTTTAAGAGATTCATACACAAAATGTTTTAACTGTTGTTTTTATCTCTAGAGGGTTTGAAAATAAAACGTTAAGTGCTATGGAAACAACTTGACATATCATTGTGATGTTTCTCGCGAAAAAAACTTTTATAGAAGACTAAATTTCACAAATCAATGGAAAACTTACACCTTACAATAAGATCAAATTGGTTAATATTAACTAAAATGAGCCATATACTTGTTACAGTACTTATTGTTTGTTAACTATTCATTGATAATTCATGTTAGCTCAAGTCCATGAAATAATGTTAACAGATACAGATAACTTTTAATTTTAATAATTTATTAGTAAATGTTGAAATTAATGTTTAAAAAAAATGAAGCCTCTTTGTAAAGTGTTACAGAACCCTTTAAAAACTGCTGCACTGTAAGATAAACACTCAAGTGGAGACTGTAAACATAATCAGAAGCAGTTTTGAGGAGTTTCCTGTACAAACAGGAAACATTTTCCGAGATGTGTTGTTAGTCACGATCATGCATTCAGAGGTCAGCAAATAATCACATTAAAAGACTGTATTACCATGCCATTTACATTATTAAAGGTGCAACAGTAAGAAATGTGTAAGGGATGGCCATGTATAACTCAGTACAGAGGTTTAAAAGTTTACTGCAAATAGTTTTTTTATAATATTTTTGTCTTGTTTTCCAGTATAAATACCTAACAATTCATAAATCAAGATAACATTTACTTTACAAGGAAAATAACAAGATTTTAAGACTTGTTTTCTGAAAAATTGATAAAAAAAATGAAGTGAGTTTGTGCTTGAAACAAGAAAAACATCTTATTTTCCCTTTGAATTAAGTAGATTTTCTGACCCCACTGACAGACATTTTTTCTTGCTTTGAGCATAAAAACATTTTTCAGAAAACAAGACTTAATATCTTAAATGTATCTTGATTTAAAAGGGACCTATTATGCCCCTTTTTACAAGATGATTACAATATAAGTCTCTGATGTCCCCAGAGTGTGTATGTGAAGCTTTAGCTCAAAATACCCCACAGATCATTTTTTTATATCATAGTAAAATTCACTTTTTGGGTGTGAGCAAAAATCCACCAATTTTGCGTGTGCCCCTTTAAATGCAAATGAACTGAGGCGGGAGCAGTGGGAGATGTTCAGTTTGAACCGGAGTCGGACAATGATGCCTACAGAGCCAGAGAATATGTGCTGCATGGAGAACAGGTATAGTTTAGTTTAATGTCATTTTAACTTATGTTGTCATCTTGTTTTTATCCACTATTAGTACAAGCCTGTTATAGTGGACCCCGTCTGAATGATAGCCAAAACTTTACTGATGAGTTTTATGAAGTTTATTGTATATCACACAAAAGATGAAGCATCCGTTTTCACTCTAGAAAATCACCTTGTTCTGACACACTGCTTATGATTTATGGATATTTAAAAAAAGGAGTGGGTGGATTTTTATCATTATAGGGTGGTTGTGTTCACACACAGCCAAAACTATTTGAATTTTGCAAAATAGGTCCCCTTTAAGATATTTGTACTGGAAAAAATAAATAAATTTTTGAGTGAGTAATGCATTTAAATGCAAAGATTAAACTATTACTAACATTTGTATGAATTTGTTCGTTTTTCTCCACACAGAACACAGATATGTCAGCATTGGCTCAATGCGATCACGTGAAGATGGGTAAATTGAACATCTTACCCCTGCTGGTAAATTGGGATCAGTTTTTCTTGCCAGTAGTTTGACGATCTCGTCTTTGGAGTGGGCTGCGGCGACGTGTAACGCTGATCTGCCGTCCTGATCAACAAAAACAACACACAAACTTGCTAATTACTACAACAACTGCTATTAAACACATAATTGTGATTGGTCACTAGTGGTATTCAGAGACATATGCCTCCGTTTTTCTAAGGAATAATATATATTTTAATCTGAAATGTTGAACTATGGCCTAAAGTAGTTTTTGGGTTCATGAGTTATAATATACTGTCATAACACTGATAAAATAAGGAGAAACTTGTTCATTTGTGTGAGAAACATTCTAGTGATCATCTCTGAAATGTTGTAAAATTGTTGTAAACCTATCCATCTAACAAAATATGATCTAAAAACATTTTTCTAACATTCCCATTTAGTAGTTGAAAATGATATTTCTGAATATTCTCTGAATGTTCCAGTTTTAAAATTAAAAAATTAAAATTTTTAAATGTTTTAAAAACCTTTTTCTGGAACATTCCATTTTATATTTTTTTTAAACATTCTTGGAACGTTACCTTTGAATGTTCCCTGAACATTCTGAAATGAGCTGTAACATTTAAAAAATGTTAGACAAACTCTGAATGAACGTTCTATTACTGGAATAATGTTTGATCATAACCTTGCCAAACGTTCTCTGTTAGCTGGTTCCAGTGTTTATCTTGACCTCATTGTCTTTTTCTCATTCACTATGAGTTTTTGAAGTCTTTGAGGAAGGTTATAATGCTGGCAGAGGTTATCCAAGGACAGCTTTAAGTCACTGACACAAATTCACTCTAATAGTTCAGTGAATCGCCTTTACACACAAACACACACACACACACACGCACAGCTGGACGGACATTCCAGCAGAATCGCCAAGAGATACTGAATGACCAATCATCTCGTAAGCTTTTGAGCAAATGAAGAAAAGGATGCTAGCTGTCGTCCCTTCATATAAATACCAGTCTACAACTCAAAGCAAACTGGACACATAGTTTGCACCCACATTACCACAGTTCAAGATGAATGTTGTTTCTCTAAAGCAGACGGCTGGTGAATTTAGATTTATTGTATGTCATTTTTGGTATTGGAAATGTCTATGCTACCCTGGCAAAAGAGAACTGCATGTAAAGCAGGACTGCAATTTCAGCCGTTTACAGTAGGGAACATGCTAATGCTGCTGTAACTTTATAGTGTGGTGAACCACAAAGAAATCAATTGAAACTCAATCCTCTTAGCACTTTTCTATATGACCGTCATTAGTTAAAAACATTGTATCAAGTAATGAAATGGAATCTGGATGGAACCACCACTAAAATTCCAACAGGGTTTCCATGCCAACCGAACTGTGGCAGGAGAAGTTTGAGCTTAAAAACACTGAAAGACAGACACAGATTTATATATATATATATATATAGCTTTATAATGGTAGTGAATGGGGGGGTGATTATATGTATATATATATATATATATATATATATATATATATATATATATATATATATATATATATATATATATATACACACAATAATGCCAAATTCCACAAGATTTGCTTCCTATCCAGAGCACTGCAAATCAATACTGAGATTACATTCAGTTATGATGACGACTTCGAAGATAGCTGCCTATTTAGGCAATAGATAGCAAGGGAGCTCACTAGGTTTTAGAACACTTATAGAAACTGGGACAAGAAAATGGACAAATATGTTAAAGTATGCACCTCATACTTTCCTTGACGTTCAAATGCAGACAGTCGAGGAATCTCCTGTGTTCTCTGATCTACTTCAGTCTGAACCACAGTGCGTCAAAGACACCGGATCACCTGAAGAAACCCCTAAACGCCGTGAACACACAGTGAAGAGCGTTCCAGACACTTTCAAAGATGGATGGAAGATATTACATAGAGGAATATTTTAGTGAATCACTTCGGACTAGTCCCAGAGAGGTTTCCATTCCTAAACTCCTGCACATTTTTAACCAACCAGTTTGACCCCCATCCCACGAATGACTGATTCACGCGTTGCTCACACCACAATGTCCAAAAGTAGTATCTCAAAACTGTAGGGTAATTCAATACATATGATGGGAAACAGACACTGGTCTGAATCCAGACCTCAAGGGTTTTGGAGAAGCTCAAGTACAGACAAACTCACTTTGGAGATTTCCACACCATCCCCAGAAACAGAAAAGATGGATGATGAACGTACCAATGAGCTTTATGAAGCAAAACAACATAAAAATGCAGCTCAACAAAGAGCCAAAAAATGAATCTAAAAATCATGTTGAGTGGAAACATCATTACAGCCATTAGTCAGAACATCTGCTAAACATCCACAATATACTAGACTTTTAGGAATAAAATTTCAAAATTATTGTCCTATGAACAGCCAGAGAAAATGTTCTCATTCATGTTCACAACATCCTTTTCCACATTGGTTCAAAATTCTGAAAAACTTTACTTCAGCAGCAGCACTTCAGTTTTACGCTTGTAAAGCAACACTGTTCATCCTTCATAAAAACTACAGTAACGTCCCACAGATTCTGTGTCAGATTTTTAGGGGCCAAGCCCCGAAGGGGCTGTAGCCCCTATTGTAATTGTACGTTTTCCCTTTTATTATTATTATTCTTCCTCCCGAATGGGAGTCTATGGCAGCCCTATTAACGGAACATGAGAAAATGATGAAATTTGGCACAGTTTTAGAGATGCTCATGAATAGTGATTGGACCAAATTTGGAGTCTCTAGAACCAACTCTATAGCGCCACCACCAGTTCAAAATTTCAACATTCTAACGGTTTTAACATTTGAACTGTTTGTCATAGAAAAATTAAATTTAGTTCATCTGATTCGTCTCTTCATGCTGATGCTATTCAACTTCTTACATTAAGTCTCCACCCATTACAGTAGCGGCCATTTTGAAAAGTACAGTATTTGTTTTTTTTCGCTTCTCCTCCTTCAAAATTTGTCCAATTTTGTCCAATCTTTGATCAGATTATCTTTGGACTGAGCCGCACAGAAATGACTGAACAGATTTTTTTTATTCATCTTTGTTCAAAGGTTATGATGTCACGAAGTTAACGAGGTCGACCCAAAATTAGTATAGAGGCTGTATCTCGGCCAACCTTTGAGCAATCGAAACAAAAATTGGTAACCTTCATCAGAACCATGGTCTGAGGGTCTATGCCAAACTTGGGAACAGCGCCATCTACAGGTCATGAGATATGAAAAATGGCTATTTTGGCCAATAACTTTTGAACAGTTTGTCAGAAAATCAAGATCTTGGTGTCTATGGATTCCTTGGATCATGCCGAATCCGACGATACCGATTCTGTCAATATTGGATGAATCACGTGTCCCGCCATTTTGAATTTTGTCATAAATTGCGATATCTTTTAAACAATTTGACATATCTTCACAAAAATTGGTATGTATGACCTTTAGGAGGTCGTGAAGGTACCTGAGAAGTTTCAGCACAGCGCCACCTACTGTTCCACAGATGTAATGATTATTTCAAAAACGCTTATAACTTTTGAAAACACTTTCCAAAATGTGTATGCTTCATGTCATTTTATTCCCTGGCTTATGCCGATTCCGACAATGTATCATTTGTCATTTTCCTTAAATGTACCTGTCTGCCGTATTGAAGTAAATGAAAAACAGTTTTTTCGCTACTCCTCCTACAAATTTTGGTCAATTTTGTCCAAAATCAGCTCAGATGATCTTTGGACCGAGCCGCACAGAAATGACTGAACAGATTTTTTATATTCACTACCATTTCCGAGATATTCATTTCTGAATGTGACCTTGCTTGTGTTTGTTGTCTTATGCTAGTTACATTTGCATTTAGTAGATGACTTACAAAAGAGATTTTTCCAATCTGAAACTTTCTTATCTACCCATAGGAAATGAGAAATATACATAAAATATAAATAATATAAATATAATAATATATAAATATAAACTGTTCCTCCTAGTCTTCAATGAAATTCAATTTGAGAACAAATGGAGATATTTGCATAAGTTCTCAGATGTTTCTCCTGATAAAAAAAGACCAAAAGTAATTTCACATGTCTTTTCTAGAGTTTAAGAAAATATCTAAAATGTCTCAAACTGCTCAGACTTGCCAAGATATATATATATATGTGTGTGTATATATATGTGTGTGTATATATATGTGTGTGTGTATATATATATATATATATATATATATATATATATATATATATATATATATATATATATACACACACACACACACACACACACACACAGTGTATATAAGTCTGAGATATCAGTATGAACCCAAACATTTATTTTTTCAACAAATTCTTCCAAGACCAGTTTAACATTTGTTTTTTTCATCTAATCTTATAGCTTTTACTGACAACAAGAAGAAAAGCTAATAAAGTAAAAAAGTTTGGAGTTGGTATGATTTTTAATGTTTTTGAAAGAAGTCTCTTTTGCGCACCAATTCTGCATTTATTTGATCACAAATACAGAAAGAAATCTGAAATATTATTACAATGAAAAATGGCTGTTTTCCATGTGAATATGATGTAAAGTATAATTTATTCCTGTGATCAAAGCTGAATTTTCAGCATCATTACTCCAGTCTTCAGTGTCACATGATCCTTCAGAAATCATTCTAATATGATGATTTGCTGCTCAAGAAACATTTATGATTATTATCAATGTTGAAAACAGTTTCATATTTTGTGGAAACTGTGATACATTTTATTTTTCAGGATTGTTTGATGAATATAAAGTTCAAAAGAACAGCATTAATTTGAAAAAAAAAAAATCTTTTGTAACATTATAAATGACTTTACTGTCACTTTTGATCAATTTCATGCATCCTTGCTGAATAAAAGTAGTAAATTCTTTACACTGACCCCAACTATTTGTACTTTTTAAACTTTTAAATACGCATGGTTAGGAGTCTGCCCTTAAAGCAATGTGGCACAAGTTGGAGATTTGCTGTTAAATTCTCTCTCTCCAATTCACTCTCACACAAATGTCATATTCCAGGCAGTTCCGTCAACTTTTCCTGTCAGATCCAACTTATTGGTCACAGTTGATCTGTGCTGCACTTTTAAACACCCACAGAGTGACAATTATTCACTGAGGCGTTCACCGAGCTATAAAACTCACAGCAGATACTGACACCGACATACTGTAGAGCAGCTAATATATGCTTTATGTTTCCTGCATAAAAATAAATAAGATAATAAAAAGTGATTTGAGCAAACCCCAAAACATTTAATACATGAGATACTTGAGCCATATCTACAGACAGGCCAGAATATCAACCTTCTAGTAACGCTTGTTCGATAATAAGCTTCTAAACCATTGAACCGTTTCCATTAAAAGTTTAATTGTGCTACTAATGCACAACATCTGCGTTAAGTGGCGGGTGCTGGTGTTCTCACAGAGGAGTGGAGTTATTTAAGACACGATTCCAGACGGTGGGAAACTCCTACCTTTGTTTTGTCACTGGGATTGACCCCCAGTTCCAGCAGCCTGTCAAGGACAGACAGACGGCTCTCTCGCACTGCGACCATCAGCAGGCTCAAGCCAGACTCCTGAGGGACAACATGGACATATATCATCAGGAAACACAGGCAATATTTCACTGATGCAGTACTGAGCTTATATTCAGAGCTGAAGTTTGTGCAATACAAATGCTGAACATACAGATGCAAAACAAAAATGCTGAAATTCATTGAAATGAAAGCATTTTGAAGTGTACTGTACTCACAAAATAGCAAATACCAGAATGTATATGAAAAATGCACACTGTAAATAAAACCTAAATGACTAAAATCGAATCTAAAACGTATCTAATATCTCTAAAAGTTACAACTTAAATGCATTAACATTATAACATTATATATGTACAGATTTAAAGAGCTATATGCAAAACTAGAATATGCTAAAATACTTTATATTATATTTATAAATGTTCTTCATCACACTGTACTCTATAATGCAGTCATGATAAATTGTGAGTACTACTACTAATAATGACTCTATCTAAAGCATGCATTAAAAAGCATCTGCTGTGCATCTCACCTCGGCGAACTGGAAGATGTCCGGATCTCCCTTTTCTAAAGTCTTGAGTTTCTGTTCCAGTGCCATCCATTCTCCTCTGAGGGCCAGGGGCATCAGGCGCTGAGGGGCCCCGGAGACACAAGAGCTGTCTGACATCATTGAAGAGCTCTCAATCACTTAAACCG
Source organism: Chanodichthys erythropterus (assembly GCF_024489055.1). Taxonomy (NCBI): domain Eukaryota; kingdom Metazoa; phylum Chordata; class Actinopteri; order Cypriniformes; family Xenocyprididae; genus Chanodichthys; species Chanodichthys erythropterus. Next base: position 12,262,547 of record NC_090235.1, read on the forward strand.
TACGGGTCTGTTAACAGCATAAGAAAAGCATGTCCATTTAAAGCATCCGATGAAGACAGATATGTAGTGCGCGTGCAGGTGCGGATCTTATGGTTCCTCCCTCTTGGTAGGAGGTATAAAGCGAACATTCCTCCGACTTTCTGCGCTCTGCGGTGGCTTAAAGTTTGCAAACTCCGCCTTCAGTTCCTCCTGTTACCCTGGATTCACAGAAAAGACCATTGAAACAAGCCCACAGCACAAGAGCCCGAATAATAAGACCTCAGCCGCTGAATAGTGACTCAGCTGGACTTCTTTCCAAATAAAACGGCACAAGTCTGTTGTCGTTTACCTCAAAACCAACGTCCACTTGGATAATGATAAAATACGATTAGTTTCACCATTTTAGGGTGAAATCAGGTGCATTTGCGCGGAAAAGTGCTTTTATTTCACCACGTAGCAAGTTTGTTTGGTGAAGTATGGTAAATTTGTCCAAAAAAAAAACGTAATTAACGCAATAAACGGTTTTCAACAGAACAGACGCCGCAATCGACGCCACGTGACCTGTCATTGACCAATCGAATTACTTTATTAATTTAATTTAGTTAATTAAGCCGAGTAAATGGATATTGACTTCATTAATATCAAGACTATTCTTTTCTGGTCATAAATAAAATATTTTAAAACATTTTTGATATATGGCCGCTTTAGATAGATTTTAGATTAGTACAGACTATTTTATTTGGTTGTGCTACAGTGCACATTTTGTTTATGTATTTTTATAAATAATATTCGAGTATTTGCTTTGAAACCAATATATTTTCTTTTTTCCGTAATATTTTACCTTTGTTTTCAGACGCCGCTAGCGGCACCACGTGACATTTGGAAGAGGTTATTTTATTAAAATACATCCAAACGTAATTTTTAAAAGGCGTTTTTAAAACTCCACATTTTATATGAAACCAATTACATTATATCCCATTTTATTCCGTTCATTTCGTTAGATTCAGGACGTTATCAAGCCAATATTATTCGTTTGCGCGGGAACCGCTCCGAAAATATAAATCGCAAAAATCAATGTAAACCCATGAACCTATTACATTTATGGTTGTAACTTATCTCGAGTCAGTTTTATACATTTTTATTAGTATTCTTGTCTCTGTAAAAGTGTCACAAAATGTTGCTGCACAAAATAAGTGCTATAATTTAACAAAAGGCTGCAAATATTTCAGTATATTTATCAAGAACTGCATGTAATTTTTGCTGTTCTCGTTGCATTTACACGGCTTTAACCAGCAGATGTCCTCAAAGTACTGAATTTAGATTAATCTTACTTACATCTCCTCAGTGTTATTAATAACAGGACTGCTTATTTTTATAATTTCATAATATAGATAATCTAATAAAATGTATTAGTACAATTACAAATTATTTTAATATTCCTATTTAAGTCAGATAATTTGGTGAAGAATTTGTAAATCGTGACTTCTGATAAGGATGTATTAAACGAGGACTTTTAGCACCAAGTCTGGAGACTTTTATTATAGAAGTCACCAAGAACCGGAAGTCCGTCACTCTCTGCTCTGTTTACATTATCCCCTGCTGAATCCACGTGAAAGAGAGTACGTATTTGAATTTAATTGCATTTAGTTAGTAAATCTGCGTGACATTTAATTAAGTTTAGTCAAGTCGATGGAAGACAATTTGTGCGTGACCATATTAAATCCATAGAGCTGAGTAAATGGAGCAAGATTGTGTGTTATGATCTTCCAAGGTTATTCTTTTCCTGTCAGAAATAAAATATTTTAAATATTTTACATTTTTTAACATTTCAAACATGTTTGAAAAACAATATAAACAATATAACATGCTATATTTCATCTTAACCTATTTTAATATATATATATATATATATATATATATATATATATATATATATATATATATATATATATATATATATATATATATATATATATATATATATATATATATATATATATATATATATATATATATATATATATACTGTATATATATATATACATATACTGTATATATATATATATATATATATATATATATATATACTGTATATATATATATATATATATATATATATATATATATATATATATATATATATATATATATATATATATATATATATATATATATATATATATATATATATATATATATATATGTATATATATATATATATATATATGTATGTAAGTTATAACTTTTTGTGATGTGCTTAAAATTATATAATGTTAAGACATTAATCTTGCTACACAACATTTTGACAGATGTATAAGTTTTAGAGATGTACATTTTAGATTGGATTTTAGTCAAATATATGTAGAATAAACAAGAACACACATAATAATAAGAAATTATTATGTTGTTAATGTGTATATATATTCAGTATATGTGTATGTGTTAAGTTTTCACTTTTCAGTCTACTTCTTGTTGTGTTGAAACAATTGTATTAAATTAGAAAAAATGCAAAACAGAAGAATTTTCATGGTGTTTTATCCTGATGATTTACTATGATATGAGGCATAAAATTAGGCAGCAGTAATGTTAATGAACTTCTCTTTTTGTTTTTTTTACAGTGAAGATTTGATGTAGCCTCGATCTTCCCAGGACAGGTCGATCATGGTCACAATGTCCCTGAGATGCCGTCAGAAGATGTTACTGAGACTTTACGGTGCGTCTCTTTCCAGTGTGAAGAGCTGCATGTGTTTGCGACACTCTAGCAGAGCCGCTCAGAGTCACAGGAGGGTGGTGATCACCGGCATCGGACTCGTCTCTCCCCTCGGAACAGGAAGTGCTCTGCCTTGGCAGCGTCTGATTGGTGGAGAAAGCGGTTTGGCAGCTCTGGACTCAGAGGAGTATAAAACAGTGCCATGTAAGGTGGCGGCTCGCGTGCCGAGAGGAGATAAACCTGGAGATTTCAACGAAGAGATGTTTGTATCCAAAGGAGAGATAAACAGCATGTCTCCAGCCACGGTTATGGCCGTCGGTGCCGCCCAACTGGCTCTGGAGGATTGCGGGTGGTTTCCCAGAAGCCCTGAGGAGCAGCTGGACACTGGTGTGGCGGTCGGCATGGGTATGGTGTCTCTGGAGGAGATCGCTCGGACGGCCTCGGCCTTTCATACGCGCGGCTACAGCAAAGTCAGTCCGTTTTTCGTGCCCCGCATCCTGGTCAACATGGCCGCAGGGCACATAAGCATCAAACACAAACTAAAGGGTCCGAATCACGCCGTTTCCACCGCATGCACCACGGGCGCTCACGCTATCGGGGACGCGGCCCGTTTCATAGCTCACGGTGATGCTGCGGTGATGCTCGCCGGCGGGACGGAGGCCTGTGTCAGCCCGCTGTCCATAGCCGGCTTTGCTCGGGCTCGGGCCCTCAGCACCAACTGGAACCAGGAGCCCAGACTCGCCTCACGCCCGTTTCATCCGGACAGAGAGGGGTTTGTGATGGGGGAAGGGGCGGCCGTGCTCGTTTTAGAAGAGTACGGACACGCCGAGCAGAGAGGAGCGCGGGTCTACGCCGAGGTCATGGGTTACGGCCTCTCTGGAGACGCCAGTCACATCACTGCACCCACCGCAGATGGAGACGGAGCCTTTCGGTAATACCGTCACCTGTTAGCATGAAAATAAACTTATTTGTAATCTAGAATTTTTACATAACATAACATAGCATAACATTGCATGCAAATAAACATTTATTTGTAATATAGAATTTTTATAAAACATAACGTAGCTTAGCATAACATAGCATTGCATAGCATAACATAGCTTAGCATATCATAGCATAGCATAACATGCAAATAAACATTTATTTGTAATCTAGAATTATTATATAACATAACAGCATAACATAGCATAGCATAACATATCTTAGCATAACATAACATAGCTTAGCATAACATAACATATCTAAGCATAACATAACAGCATAACATAGCTTAGCATAACATAACATAGCATAACATATCTTAGCATAACATAGCATAACAGCATAATATAACATAGCATAACATAGCATTACATAACATAGCATAACATAGCTTAGCATAACATAACATAGCATTACATATCTTAGCATTACATAGCATAGCATAACATATCTTAGCATAACAAATCTTAGCATAACATAGCATAACAGCATAATATAACACAACATAGCATAACATAACATAGCTTAACGTAACATAACATAGCATTACATATCTTAGCATAACATAGCATAGCATAACATATCTTAGCATAATATAACAGCATAACATAGTATAACATAACATAGCATAACATAGCTTAACATAACATAGCATTACATATCTTAGCATAACATATCTTAGCATTATATAACAGCATAACATAGCATAACATAACATAATATTGCATAACATAGCTTAGCATTACATATCTTAGCATTAAAATAACATACATAGCATAACATAACATAGCTTAGCATAACATAACATAGCATAACATTGCTTAGCATAAAATAACATAGCATAACATAACATATCTTAGCATAATATAGCATAATAGAACATAGCATACCATATCTTAGCATTACATAGCATAACATAGCTTAGCATAACATAACATAACATATCTTAGCATAACATAGCATAATATAACATAGCATAACATAGCTTAGCATAGCATAACATAGCTTAGCATAACAACATGGCATAACAGCATAGTGTAGCATAACATAGCTTAGCATAGCATAACAACATAACATGGCATTGCATAACATAACATTCAAAATATTTGAAAAAGAAAAGAAAAGTACTGTGCATGTTGATTGATGTGGATAATAAGAAAAGAATATAATAATAATTATATATATTTCAGGTGCATGTCTGCTGCTCTGCGTGACGCTGGTGTAAGCGCTTCAGACGTGACGTATGTCAACGCTCACGCCACCTCCACACCACTGGGAGACGCTGCGGAGAACGCAGCCATTAAAAGACTGTTTCAGAAGCATGCATACTCGCTGGCCGTGTCCTCCACTAAAGGTGCCACAGGTCATCTGCTGGGAGCGGCCGGTGCGCTGGAGGCGGCGTTCACTGCCCTCGCCTGTCACCACGCCACCCTGCCTCCCACCCTCAACCTGGACCGGACCGAGCCAGAGTTCGACCTAAACTATGTGCCCTGCACAGCGCAGCCCTGGAGCGCCAGCGGCCGCAGAGTCGCTCTCACAAACTCATTCGGCTTCGGTGGAACAAACGCTTCTCTGTGTCTCGCAAGCGTGTGATCACACTGTTGATCAGATCCACTGGTGTATCAGTGTAACACTGACCTGTGTGTGAATCAGTAAGAGCTTCCAAACACTGATCCATCAGAATGATCCATTCTGCTTACTGCACACTGCATACTATCTTAATACTACACTGTATACATACAATAACAAATAAACAAACAATAGTTCATTTGTTGTCACATGACCTCATTGAGTTGCTTGTTTAATTAAATGCATTTAATTTAATTAAATAAGTGTGGTTAAGAACTTTGTGTGAATTTAATTTAGTAAATTAGTTAACTAAGGATGACAATCAGTGCATGAATTAATGCATAAAGCTGAGTAAATAAACCTTCATATTTTGAATCTTTCAAGGTTATTCTTTGTTTGAAAGCATATTGTCAGTAAGAAAATATTTTCAATTTAAAAAAAAAAAATAATTAATGTAATTTTTTAGTGCTGTTAAATTGATTAATCACATATAACAAAAGTTTGTAAGTGTGTACATACACTCGCCTAAAGGATTATTAGGAACACCTGTTCAATTTCTCATTAATGCAATTATCTAATCAACCAATCACATGGCAGTTGCTTCACTGTATTTAGGGGTGTGGTCCTGGTCAAGACAATCTCCTGAACTCCAAACTGAATGTCAGAATGGGAAAGAAAGGTGATTTAAGCAATTTTGAGCGTGGCATGGTTGTTGGTGCCGGACGGGCTGTTCCGAGTATTTCACAATCTGCTCATTTACTGGGATTTTCACGCACAACCATTTCTAGGGTTTACAAAGAATGGTGTGAAAAGGGAAAAACATCCAGTATGCAGCAGTCCTGTGGGCAAAAATGCCTTGTTGATGCTAGAGGTCAGAGGAGAATGGGCTGACTGATTCAAGCTGATAGAAGAGCAACTTTTACTGAAATAATCACTCGGTACAACCGAGGTATGCAGCAAAGCATTTGTGAAGCCACAACACACACAACCTTGAGGCGGATGGGCTACAACAGCAGAAGACCCCACCGGGTACCACTCATCTCCACTACAAATAGGAAAAAGAGGCTACAATTTACGCAAGCTAACCAAAATCGGACAGTTGAAGACTGGAAAAATGTTGCCTGGTCTGATGAATCTCGATTCTGTTGAGACATTCAGATGGTAGAGTCAGAATTTGGCGTAAACAGAATGAGAACATGGATCCATCATGCCTTGTTACCACTGTGCAGGCTGGTGGTGGTGGTGTAATTGTGTGGGGGATGTTTTCTTGGCACTCTTTAGGCCCCTTAGTGCCAATTGGGCATTGTTTAAATGCCACGGCCTACCTGAGCATTGTTTCTGACTATGCCCATCCCTTTATGACCACCACGTACTCATCCTCTGATGGCTACTTCCAGCAGGATAATGCACCATGTCACAAAGCTCGAATCATTTCAAATTGGTTTCTTGAACATGACAATGAGTTCACTGTACTAAAATGGCCCCCACAGTCACCAGATCTCAACCCAATAGAGCATCTTTGGGATGTGGTGGAAAGGGAGCTTCATGCCCTGGATTTGCATCCCACAAATCTCCATCAACTGCAAGATGCTATCCTATCAATATGGGCCAACATTTCTAAAGAATGCTTTCAGCACCTTGTTGAATCAATGCCACGTAGAATTAAGGCAGTTCTGAAGGCGAAAGGGGGTCAAACACAGTATTAGTATGGTGTTCCTAATAATCCTTTAGGTGTGTGTGTGTGTGTGTGTGTGTGTATATATAATATAATATAATATAATTTTTTTTATATATATATATATATATATATATATATATACACACACATTACAAACTTTTATGTTATAGGTGATTAATCGCGATTAATCGATTTGACAGCACTATTTAATATTTAATTTAATGGCTTTATTAAAAATATTTCTTTTTAAATAATTTTTATATATATATATGTATGTGTGTAAGGGGTGTCGAATTGATTAATTGCGATTAATCACAATTAACAAAAGTTTGATTACATAATATATCTGTGTATATATATTTGATTTATATATATTAAATATATGTGTGTATATGTTTAAATATAATATGTATAATATATACATAAAATAATATATATACAAATTTTAGGTAAACAAACTTGTTAGATGCGATTAATCATATCTAACAAATAGTTTGTTTACATAATATGTGTGTATTTATATTATTACACACACACACACACATACATATATATATGTCTGTGTTTAATAAAGCTGCAAAAATGTCAACAATTCTGTGTTTTTATGGGGTGCTGTGTGTACATTAATGAGGAAAAAAAAATGAACTTTAATGATTTTAGCAAATGGCTGCAATATAACAAAGAGTGAAAAATTTAAGGGGGTCTGAATACTTTCTGTACCCACTGTATGTATATGCGTCAGGTCTTAAAGTGACAGCAGCCTAATATATCTGCTGCCAAATCTCTATATAGCAGTTTTTCCCCATTTTGTCGATGTCAAAATTGTGGTCATTGAAAATGCTGATTGGCTTGTAACTTTAGAAAACTACTTGCCACAGTGGCTGGTGAGCAAAAAAGTTAATGTCAAGCCCTGTACAGAACATACTTTTTAGCACTCACAAAGTAAGTACTTATTTAAAATAAGTTCCTTAAGATAGTATGCGATTTTCAGATGCAGCCCACGTTTATGCTTGTTTTTGGATCCAGAGATGCTGTACTATTTCATAAGATGAATAAAAATGCCTCCTACAGTATAACAGTGATCCATGTTCTGCCTGGTTTCATGAGAGCTGTGGTCAAGAGAATGGTATCTGTGATGATGATGGTTTCATGTGCAAAGACTGTGTTTGAAAGACGTTTTCATCACACGCACACACTAGTGATATCAGTTTTCAATTTTGAATGTGAATTTTTGTAATTTGCACATTTTGTTCTAAATGTGTTTTACACACACACACACACACACACACACACACACACTCACCACTGACATCCATTCACTGATCTATGCTGTTCCAAAATTGACTTTTTTAATTGCACATTTGAATATGTGGGTTTGCACCCAAAATGAGTTTGTGTATGTTTGTTTAATGCAGTTATGTGGCTGTATAAGCAATTGTGTTTTAAAATTAAAATTGATGATAAATTATTATTTCCCTTTGCAGTTTGATTGGCCCATTTTACCTGAAACTGCTCATGTAAAAAAAGTTGGCACAGCTGATGTTTCAAGAACTGTAGGGCCTAAATAATTATATTTTATTACATAATCTCAACACAAAATTATCAAAAACAGTCATTATTAATTATAAAAACACATGGAAAAGGCATAGGCTATATGGTATTGTATTATTGTCCCAAGCGATTTACCAAAAAGTGGCCCAATTTAGCTTTACCAATTTACCCTACACACAGACGCATATTTTATATATATATATATCGATTTGACAGCCCTTATATATATATATATATATAAATATATATATATATTTCAGAACGAAGTCTGAGATGTTAAAAATCATGGCTGACATTGCTTCTGTTTTTTTTTTATATAGTAAATTGCAGATTTATGTGGTAAACTACATGTTTTGACAAATGTAATATGTCATCCAGAGTGTGCAGAGACAGTATTGCATGCTAATCCGAATACAGTCATATCTAGCATTTTCATTAATTTATAATGAAATTACTAATTTTATTAATAAAGAACAGATGTTTTATTCACTGTATATTAGTTGATTGTTTTATTATAAGGCTCTGTCACATCAGCAGCGTGGGACTGGGACACCCCGTTACTATAGCAACAGCCGTGTCAACATTAAAGGGTCCGACGTGACAACCAGATCACGTCACGTCACCTAGCAACTCCCAAATAAACTCCGAAAAACATCGTCGGTGTCGCTGCTCGGGATTAATCGGTTCAGACGCGACATTTAACGCGTTATAAAGCACTTTAGTTCTCATAACTGATGTATAAGTAGGTTTAGTGTTTGTCAGGCGGAACCCGAGATCTGGAGCGCAGCGATCCAGCCGGACGCATTCAGAGCAGAATAAACAGTGTATGGTGTGATTTTATTTAAAGTAAAGCTGCAGGATTATGTTCAAAAACACCTTCCAGAGCGGGTTTCTGTCCATCCTCTACAGCATCGGCAGCAAACCCCTGCAGATATGGGACAAAAAGGTGAGCAGACGGTGGAAATGATGTGAGATTGGCTCAGCTAGCTCAGATGTTGCTAATAGACAGCTAATTTACAGAAATGACGTTTAGGTTATAATTGACGTTATCATTTACATTTAATCTAAAGTAGCCTAAATATGAAAATTAGGACCTGGATAACATTATACGCGTTCTCGCCAAAAGTACTATGGTATTACCATGGTAACACTATTGGTTTTGAACATGACCATAATAATGTTGTGGCATTTTTCAAGTACCATAGAGTAATTTATAAATACTGTAGGATATGAATATGATCCTCACTTAGTGCCCTGGTATTTTCATCTGCTTTTGTGTAAATAGACACACCTACTCACACACACTTACTCTCATACACACATTATACACACTCACTATACACTCACACACACACACAAACACACATTATACACATTACACACTCACTATACACACTCACATTGTTCACACACACATTATCACATTCACACATACACTTACACACACTCTCACTCACACACGTACACACACACTTGCACACTCACTCACACACGTACACATACATACACACACTCGCACGCACTCACTCACACACTCACTCACTCACACTCTTACACCCCCTCACACACGTACACATACATTCACTCACACACGCACTCACTCAATAAAACTCTTATACACACACACACACACACACACACACACACATGTACACATACACTCACACACACACACACACGTAAACACACACATATTAATAGTTTGAGTTAGTCATTTTATTAATTTCTGTTTTCATTATTTTATTACATGAAGTTGTAAATGAAATGAGAAATGTTTAATATTATATGTTATATGTATGTATAGATTATATATATAATATATATATATATATATTATACAGCTCTGGAAAAAATTAAGAGACCACTCCAAATTCAGAAATCAATGTTAAGTGGTCTCTTAATTTTTTCCATAGCATATATATATATATATATATATATATATATATATATATATATATTATATTTCTGTTTGAATGATCTAAAGGAAAGAGATGTTTCTGTTCTTGCAGGTCAGAAACGGACACATCAAGCGCATCACAGACAATGACATCCAGTCTCTGGTGCTGGAGGTGGAGGGAACGAATGTCAGGTGAGTGTGTGACCATCCGTTTGTCTGATCCTGATCACATGATCATCATGATCTGGCCTGATCCGTGTGTCTGCTCTCCACAGCACCACCTACATCACGTGTCCCGCAGACCCCAAGAAAACCCTCGGCATCAAACTGCCCTTCCTCGTCATGATCATCAAGAATCTCAAGAAGTATTTCACATTTGAAGTTCAGGTAGGGATGTGGTGATATTTCAATTCATGCCATTAAAAATGATCCAGCACACATGATGTATATCACATGACTGTGATTTCAGGTGCTGGATGATAAGAATGTGCGGCGGAGGTTCAGGGCGAGTAACTATCAGAGCACGACGCGCGTGAAGCCCTTCATCTGTACGATGCCCATGAGGCTGGACGACGGCTGGAACCAGATCCAGTTCAACCTGTCAGACTTCACGCGCCGAGCGTACGGCACCAATTACATCGAGACTCTCAGAGTGCAGGTGAGCTCATGAAAACACACGCAGGTCACATGTCAGCCCAAAATCAGGAAGAATAAAATGAGAAATTGCATCTATTTTAAGACTAATATGATTTTTTTTGAACCGTGACATTTTCATGACATTTAAACCTAGATGTGCTCTATTGCTAGACTTAAGATTACAGTTGATTTATTGTTTATGACACTGACAGTAAAAAGTATTGTAATAATACAACATTATATAATATAATAATTGGCCTAAATTAAACAGTTTAACATTATTAAAGTATTATATAACCATGATATAAAAATTCTTTACAATTTCAATAATACACACTGTATATACATTTATATATACACAATACAAATGGACAGTTGAGTTTAGTTGTCTTCAAAAGAATATTATTTATATATATTTTGAAGACAAATATGTTCAAAAATATTTTTATATATTTATTTTATCAAATAAAATATCTAAAATATATTCTGTACATAAATAAAACAAATATATAAAATATTTGTGTATATGTGTACATAATTAAAATTGTAAAAAATATATATTTATGTACAGAATATATTTTAGATATTTTATAAAATTTATTTGATTAAATACATTTATAAATATATATTTTTTTTTTTCTCTGTAATTGTGGGGTGCAATATGACTTGGACATGTTCTTGTTTCTGATATTTCTGTTTTTTAATATTTATATTGAAAGAATGATTAACTGTTCAGAGCTTTTAAAATCTGCCAAATCATCAGCAAAAATTACAGTAATTCTGCTTCTAATGTCAGTCTTTAGCAAATATCGGTATAGATCTAGGATAATTCTGGTAATACATGTGCATCCTTAGATTCATTACCAAACAAGAGACATCAGCGAGTTAGCAATGAAGTATGATATTTGAGAAAATGTACACAAACAAACATATTGCATATGACATTTGTGTGTCCTGAGGTCAATGGGAACTACATTATAAATGCTGGTATTAGAAATGGCTTGACATGAAAGCTGCCAGACTGTGATTTAGATGATTAACGGGTTCTTGTCTTTCAGATTCACGCAAACTGTCGCATCAGGAGGGTTTACTTCTCTGACCGGCTGTACTCAGAGGACGAGCTCCCCGCTGAATTTAAACTCTATTTACCAGTACAAAACAAAGCAAAGGTGAGCTGCTAAAGTGCAAGCTCAACGTTTCTATATGGTTGTGTATTAATGTTGTGTATCTTCTCCACAGCAGTGACGCAGCAGACGGGATTCCTTCCTTTCCTCCCTCTGTTTTATCTGCACATGTTCATACTGGACGGATTTCTAGTGGCCCGATCTTTTTGTTGTTTTTCAAGTGTTGTTTTGGATCTGTGTGATTGGTTTCCATCTGCTAAATAAATATTTTATATGCACAAAGTGAAATCTGTTTGATTGTCTTCTCCATATTTCATACACAACTAGATATGCTGGTGTCTTAAAAGATTTATTCAACTGGAACATGATCTGCCAAAAGCGCACAAGAAAAAAACATAACGTCTTCAGTTACAAACTTTGGCTTTCACAGGAAAAATCTGTGAATCTCTCAAATGTTGTAGGAAGGTACTTTAAACTTAATCCAGAGACAAATGAATCTGTTCTCACACCTTATTGCAGCAGTTACAATAGAATAAAGTGAATTCACATCTTGGTATTATCATAACCACAGTGAATTATGAGTCAACCTAAAGTGTTATCTACATCAATAAAACATTGTGAGAAAAAAAGACAATATCATAGATAAAAAGTGTCCTATCAAAATGAGATTTTACACCCAGCGGAAAAAAACTTCTCTGCAATCATCAATAAAAACTGTAATGTAAGAAGTGAAGTGACACCTTAGTTCATTTGGAGTGTGTACATGGCCTTTGTGCCAGTGTCAGTTATTTCAATGAAGAAAAGTCAGCTGTTAATGCATTCAAAATGCTTACGTGACGAGTGGCCGGAGAGGTGGCCAAGCTTCAGTCAGGGGTTGATTGAATTTGATCATGAACTGAATCCACTTGTTGAGTGAATTGTTTTCATTCATGTATCAAACATTACTCTCTTGACATGTGCCCTAGCTTCTAGTTGGTATGCTCATGACTTTAACTTAAATTTCAGTTTGTTTAATGAACTATGCTATCAAACGGCTTCAGAAGATTTAAGTAATGCTAATCATATGGACACTTTTATACTTCTGTCATTGTGGAGGTTGACAGCCCTAGCCCTCATTCCATTTGTATGCAACAGAGTAGGAAAGTGTGATAAAAATCCATTTTTACCACAAAAATTATCCTCAGAAGCAAATCATACAGGTTTGAAACAAAGGTGTGCAATGACATTTTTCACATTTGAGTGAAGTGTTCCTGGAAGTGATGCAAATGAACGGACAGAGACGGAGACATTGCTTTTATGTTTTACTAGTAATTTGTTTTTTTAAGCTTCATTACTGTGAAAACATACATTACAGATTATACTAATATAACACCAACAGTGTAAAATAAAGTATCTAACCCTGACAATGTGTGCAATAATGAGAACATGCTATTACACCTGCGTAAAGTAACTTATATGCTGAATTACTGACACTATATATTTGAATGTATATCCAGAAGAGAACAAGGTTTTTCTTCTGTATTATCCAACTTCATATGGACTTTTTCATTCCTTGCCACAATTCCCTTTGACTTCCACACTCGGGGGCTAAAGATATTTTGAATTATGTACTTTATATTATGCCTGTTGTTTTGTTAAACTGACCAGGGCTTGGTGATGTGACCAAAATCTTAAACCTTGTCATTTATACGGTCATGGCAGTGATATATACCAAGTTGTAATAAATTGTACAATCCCTTACAGATTCATAATCCTCTGTATCACACCATAAATGAATAACCCAAACTTACAACTACTATATCCAATGCTTTTTCTGATACGTACAATATTCAAATAGTCACGATATATGCTAAAGCAAATCTTAATTTCTTGATTATATTGCATTCAAAAATAAACTCTACTATCACTCAGCTCTTAACTGTTAAATGTGGACAATTAAGCATCAATATCATAAAACTAAAGTATAGATTTTAATGCCATGTAAGCATCTGAGGCTTCATCTTCATGGCAAAAACTCTTGCAGTTAAAAAAAACAATGGTTACTTACATACGATACTAAAACTCTGTAAAGTAAAGTTGATTTAAAACAATTGCAATTGTAATTCAACACCTACTCTAAATACACTTTAGATAGATTTGGTTGCTGTCTTCATCCCAATCCTCAGCTCTTGGTAAACATGCTCCTTTTGCAGTTTTGTACTGTTTATCAAGGCTGTACCATTAGTCCTAGAACAAGGGCCTTAGAAATGGGGAGACGAAACACAATAAATCATGTAGAAATATGCCTAAATACAAAGTGAACCAGTACGTACAGATCCACAGTGCACACTATAATCATATGCTATAGCTCTTAAAACCTGTACATTTCATATCCAATGCTTAAATTAAATTGTATAAGTCATAAAAAGTAAATCTTTTGTGTTGACGGCTGCATAATGCCATATTACAGTTCTCATCGTCATTGTGCATTCATTTATGTTAGTCTTTACTTACTTTCGCTCATTCTTCATAGAAAAGCCCTGAGAATTCAGATGAATCGTCACTTTCTGGTTGCATTGCTGATGCCACTCATAAATTTGTGTGCATTTTTGAGACTGTTTATTGCATATATACCTTTGTAAGCAGAAAGCACAAAGCACAGCATCATTACATAGCTGACATTTGCATTTAATATCTATAAATCATATACATACAGAATCCTACAAAAGTATTGGAACAGTAAAGACAAAATTGCTCTGTTAACTGTGGTGTCAAGACATCTATAAATATGATTAAAAGATTAATATGAGGCAGAAGTACAGAATGTCACATTTTATTATTGACAGTTTCAACACAAAATATTTTACCAACTAAGAAGAACAGCACTTTTAGAGCTTCATCCCTCTGCTTAATGTGAGCATAAGTATATTGTAATAACTGGCAGTTCTTTAGTAAAGTGTGGGGCTAACCAGAGCTATAATAAGCTAGTATACTTGTACTATACCAAATACTAGTATGAGCACTCGTGTCCCATACACCGCACAACCATGAGTGTCTCTATAGGCAGAATAAAACAGCAGGAGGCAGTACTGTCTTTTCTCCTCTTTTATTCCGAAAACACAGAATAAGAACTACACAGGCAAGGCCAGATTGCCAAGTCCCTCCCGTACGCATCTCTCTCCATGACTTTTTATAACTAGGTGGTAAAATGAACCAAACCCACCCAAACTAACTTGTACATAAACACACAAAACTTTGCTAAAGCAAAAACCCAACCATCTTGCTTAAATAATGCATAAATCAACTCAAAACAAACAAATACCCATAATGCAACCAGCTGCTGGTGTTGAATGCTGGGTCATTACAATATGAAGTGCTTCATATGGCAACAGGACACTCACCCAAAACACTAGTACTGCCAACTCAATCAAGATTATCATGGTAAAGAAATGTTTGGTCTTAGATTGGCCAAATCTACAGATTTAAATCCTATTGAACAAGCATTTCACCAGTAGAAGAGGAGACTAAAGGCAGAAACTCCCCAAAACAAGCATCTGTTGAAAATGGCTTCACTAAAGGCCTGAAAAAGCATTTCAAAGTGTGAAACCAAAGGCGTGATGATGTGTATGGGTCACAGACTCACTCCTGTGATGGCTTACAAGGGATTTACAACTAAATATTAGCTTTTACACATTTACATTTACTTTAAGTTAAACCGTTCCAATACTTCTGCTCACATTAGGCAGAGGCATGAAGCTCTAAAAGTGCTGTTCTTCTTAGTTAGTAAAACATTGTTGAAACAGTCAATAATAAAATGTGACATTCTGTACTATCTTTTAATCATATTTAAAGATGTTGACACCACAGCTAACAGAGAAATTTTATCTTTACTGTTCCATTAATTATGGAGGGCACTGTATATAATTAAGTACAATGATCATTAACAATAATTTATGTAAGAAACGGGCCCAAAGTTAAGTTATTATCTGCTAATGATCTAAGAAATAAGGTGGATGTAAAGTTTTGTGACTTCAGAAGACATAAAATATGCCACACAAGTTTTCATGGTGTTCTTTTTCAAATGTGAAAGCTCTAGTCTCTAGACCTGCATATTTATTGGTGCAAAAAGTATGAGGATAAAACAATACAAACCCCTGAACTTCCACAGTGCAGTCTGGTCTTGTGTTGGACCTTTGAAACACCTTGATTGCCTCCTCCAGTAAATAGTCAGCATGTACCCTAGATGTGAATACACATCATGCAGATACAATTATTTAGATTTTAGGGACTGATAATATACTTAATACTTCGCTTTCCACAAATTCATTTGAATAATTCCACAATGATTAAAATGGATGAGAGCCATGTACTACCAATTGGGGTATTTGATTTGCATCTGCTTGCAAGAGCATTGCAAAATAAAATTACAACAGTTCTTTCGATGTGTCTCTTAAAAATGCTTTGATTACTAAACAGTTTTGTCTGTCTTAAGAACGCTATACCTCACAAATGCGTGGCTGTGTAATCTCACTTTCATTCATACTGAAACTCATTGAATGAAATGGGGTAATGTTTTGTAGAGATAGTTCACTCAAAAATTACAGACTTTTTCTTTTGTGGACACACAAGAATATATTTTGAATAATGTTGGTAAGAATATTGTTTGTCTCCATTGATTTCCTTTGTATTTTTTCCCATACAATGGAAGTCAACGGGAACTGAAACTGTTTTGTCACACCACCATCATTTAAAATATTTATTATTTCATGTTATGCAGAAGAAAGAAGTCATATATGTAGGTTGTAACAGGATTTTTGGGTGAACTATCCCTTTTAATATGTGCTGCAACTGTATTTCCTAAAACACCTGACAAAGAAAGAAACAGTAGAACGTAGAAACAGGACAGAATGTGACTTCAGATTTTTTTTTTCTTACAAGATTTCTGTTTCACTGGGGAGCTTCTGGATGATCTGAAGGATCCAAACCGGAAAATTCTTTGTCATTTCTTTGCTTGTTTCCATTTCTAACTTTTTCAGTTCAGAGAAAGAACAGAGAAAATGCATTAATGCATCTAAATCCCTTTGGCGAAGTATCTGAATATTGGTCCAGTCGATGCGGATTAGCTCTGAGCGTGGCAAGGTGAGAGTCAATGTCAGTGAAGTTGGTGCAGGGTCTTCATATGAAGTTCCTATGCAGATACTAAAAAGAAAGAAAGAAAAAAGAATAGAGAGAAAGAGAACTGGCATCAGTGTTATTGTGTCTATAACCAACAGAGATTTTTAACTCACATGATATAAATGCTTAATAAATATATCTATTCATGCTTATTTCACTTAAAAACAGATGTCTGATTTATTCTCTGACACAGCAAATAGACATTTATAGTGAGACTGAACAGTGTTGTATTTGTGGTTCTCTCATTTAGCTAGGCTATATCTCGTGTCACTTTTCTTTAGGCCTGCTCCGATTGATCGGCTACCGACCTCTATCGGCCGATAATTGCTTTGGGAAGTTTGATCAGCGGTCGATCTCATAAACTGATCTCAAACTGAAGAAGTGACTGAAGTAGTGAGAGGTTTGGCATGACACACAGCGGCATCGTCTCAATCTCTGTCCGGCATAGGTAAAACAATTATAATGCTGAAGGTGAGATACAATTCATATTTCTTTATTAAATAACTTGCAAAGTAATTTGAAAACGTTCTGTGAGACATAATTTCACAAACAGCGTAAGTGAATCACAGCGCTTTCTCCCTCTCTTCCCCTCTCAAAATGGTTTTAAAGGGGGCCTGTTATGCAAAATTCACTTTTGTATGGTGTTTGGACATAAATGTGTGTTGGCAGTGTGTGTACACAACCACCCTATAGTGATAAAAATCCACCCACTCCTTTTTTTTAATCCCCATAAATCATAAGCAGTGTCTCAGAACAAGCTGTTTCCAGATCCCTGGCAGTGTGACGTCACAAAAGCCACAGTGTTGACTGACACTGAAGTTTGAACATAGACCCGCCCTGAGCGCGTTGTTTACAGCGGGTCCGCCATTGCTGCACTGACGAGAACGTCTCCCAAGCGTTTTAGGTGTTCTGTAGCTGGATGGATTAATCCACACATCTCTCTCCATTTACCCCCTACATCTGAGCTGCTGAAAACGAGGTGGATTAACTTGGTTTTCCAGGAAAATACTCCCTCAGTTCTGTTGAAATTCGTTTATGTCTGCGCGAATCATTCCACACCGGACTGCTTTGTGAACGAATATCAATACAAAGAGACAATACAAAACAGAGACTGTGCCAAAATGTGCTACTCAAGGATATACAAGTAAAAACTGTTCGCTATGTATGTTGGTGATGATAATACAAGGCAAAGAGAGAGAGAGTTTATGGATAATATTTTAATATGTTTTATTAAGCTCTTTCTAGAGTGAAAACAGATGCTTCATCTTTTGTGTGAAGCAGGGGCGGACTGGCCATCTGTGTGATCTGGAGAATCACAGAACAGCCGGTACTCCAGGACGGCCGGCGGGCCGGCCCACCACCTGCCACGCACGCAGTCATCACCTGTTTTTTTCCCCGCACTAATCTGTTTCACACTCCAGTACTGTAGGTGGCAGCAATGCACCTTTAAGTTGGATGCCAGCTGCACTGGCCGTGGCCGCCAAGGAAAAGAAGAAGTGGAAGAGTAGGAAGAAACCAACAGCAAAGACTAGGGATGGGCGATACCACTTATTTTGTTTTCGATACGATACCGATACTTTTAAGGCCAAAATCGCAGATATCGATACCGATACCTCTAAACTGAATTTAAGATATTAAATTATTAATAATTTAGGTCCTTAAATTATTGAATTTCTTTGAGTAAAATGGGTAATGGTACCCACTTAACATTATATTTGAAAGCTATTTTTACATTCAATACGCTTTAATTGCAATTTATTAGATTATATTTTTGTTTACACACGGTTAAAATGTTTATTTGTAGTGGTGACCATGGAAATCTACAAATACTATAGGCCTAGCTGAACTATGGTCACTGTAGTAATGGTTCAGTTTCATAAGGGACTGCCAGTGACAGGCTGTTGCACTCATAAAATGCAAACTTTATATTCTGACAGTGTAGTTACAGAACACATCAATACATACTTTTAACGTTCAATTTAAATAAATGTAATTGCAAAAACTATGTAGGCTACTATTTCATTTTGTTTGTTGTGAAATAACTCAAACATATAATGTTGTTAGGTCTGCTGTTAAGCATTGTTCAGGGCAGCGTTTCCCAAAAGCATCAATGGGTTCTTACAATGTTAAACGCATGCAGCCGTTTGAATGTAGTGTCTGCAGTGAGCGAACGCTTTCTGTGATTGATTGGTTCTGACTTGCAGCATTTGCGTGTTCAGATGAGCAGGAAAATACTTCTACTACAAAATTATTCACTAACATAAGTTATTTGTCCAATTCAATGCATATTGTATGCATTAAATTTATTGCTAATTAAACAAAATCATTGGTAAATAAAAAAGAAAAAACCACCTTAGTATCGATATTTTTATTTGAGTATCAATACTTTCGATACTCAACGTCAGTATCGATATTTCGATACTTCATATCGATCTGCCCATCCCTAATCCTGACAGGGAGAAAGAGCTCTTGAAACTCCGCCCTCTTAGGCCGATCGCAGCAGCTCGTTTGCATTTAAAGGGACCACACTGAAACGGCTCGTTTTTGCTCAACCACTAACGCTGCATTCACGTGACGGGTCATCAACGCTTGATGGAGGGCGTGTCTGAAGCTTGTGTTGAGGCGACCATTATAGTGATAACAGCCAATCACATTGCTTTCCGATGTTGCACAAGTGCAATTGGCCAGCGACTGCTCTAGGATAGTTGCATAGGGCGATTTGATTGGATGACGTCTGCGTTGACGCTTGAAAAGTTGAGAAATCTTCAACTTCTGCCGCTTGCAACGCGAGTGAAGCGACGCGACAGAACCCACAATTCAGTTCGGCAACTCATGACGTCACCCATTCAAAGTAAATGAGAAGCTTTAACGCCAGTGCCCCGTGTGAATGCAGCGTAAAAGTGACAATTTTAACATGCTATAAAAAATGATCTGTGACGTATTTTGAGCTAAAACTTCACATACACACTCTGGGTGTCACAGTTCCCTCCTGTCCTGGACTCCATTGCCCAGCATCCTTCTTGTTTCCACACCTGCACTCACTGCCACATCATCTCCCCATCATCACTGATCACCTGCACCTGGACTTCCTCATCTGCACACCCTTTATAATGGACTCCCTTCACTCATTTTCTGTTCTTGTTGTTAGTAAAGTGTGTTTGGTTGTCCCCTTTGCATCAGAACATCACGTCTTCACCTAAGCGAGCTGCACAGTTGACACAGGAATTGTCACTTACACAATCGAGGCAGTTAATAAACCACACAAATTTATAACTAAATAATGTCATCAAGTTATGGTTGTGCTCTTATGTGTTTTAAGAAAAAAAGTAATAATAATTTCCTTTCGATAAACAAAATCAGTTTTAATACATAGTTGTGGATAGGTATCATGAACGTTTGCATCATGAATAAGATACAGAGCAGCTTCTGGAAAGCAACATGAGAAAAGTAACATGAGTCTTGATGAAAGTCTCACTATTTTGAGTTGCATCATGAAATAAATCATGAATCTGGTTTTGAGTGAAATAAGTATGAATATATTTATTAAACATGAATATATTTATGATTTATTAAGTGAGTTAAAAATATCACTCACTATTTGGCAGTTACTGCAATAAACCCTTTTTATTCATAACTGCTTATCAATGATTTACAATGTATTTGTAAACTAGTTATTAGTCATTAATGAACACCTTTATAAATCCTTTACAAAGGGAACCTTAAAGGGGCTCTATGTAATAATGACACCCAGTGTTCAAAATAGGTACTGCAGTCCAAATTCAAAATATTGTTTGGCCCGCCCCCTCGTTCAAAGACGCGGGTTGCCAGCTTTTACAGCATATGGTTGCCAGCAACAATAGGGAGCGCAATTGACAATGAAAGCTGAGGAGGCTTAAACACTGTAATTTATCTGTTTTGATATGCTGTTGTTCATAGAGCTATTTAGATGGATTCAGAGGCTTTTTAGTAGAGATGCACAAATTGCAATTTTCTTGGCCGATTCCGATTTTTTGCTAGTGTGATCGGCCGATCCCTATTTTTTGCCGATTCCGATATTTTTTCTAAGCACTATAAATGACAACATATACAAACAAAAATCTACTTTTCTTCAATGCAGAGTTTTATTTTCATAAAAAAAAACAAGTAAAAGTCAGTAATAAAATATAAACAGCTCAAATAAATGCAATAGAATAAAGAGAGCTATGAAACTAAGTTTGTTTTGGGTAACTGGGTTTTTATTCAGGTAAGGAATACTACAGAAATTAAAGTAAACAAATGTAAAATAACACATTGTGTTATTTTGCATTGGTTACCTTAATTTCTGTAGTTTTTATTGCAAATAATTCTTACCATTAAAGTTATAAAACATATTCAGTCGAGAGCAGAAAGTGATTTTCTTTGTCTTTTGTTCTTTGATTAACATGACAGACAGCAGCAGGAATATTGGACTGCTGTCCCTTTAAGAGTTTATGAACGGTGTTCAACGGACCCAATATATAGTATTATGTATCCTGATTGACTTTATGATTAGTACATCTGTTTTGCACATGCATCGCCACAGAGTTAACCATTTCAGACAGTACAGGACAGCCTCTGTCTCGTTCACTTCACGTCTGTGGGCGTTACGCACAGCTCAGTGTGGCCCAGGCGGCGCCAGGATTCCAGTTTTGGATGGGCTAGACCAATTGTGGGTGGGCCTTAAATTAAAAATGTTAAATTAAAAAAAAAAAACGTTATCCAATCACTGCTTAACCTAATAAAAAAAAATATTGACTTATATAGCCTACTGTTATATTATCTGTGCGTATACATAATATAGATTTTAATAGCTTGATGCTCTTTAAATATTTTGTTGTATTGTTAAAAGTTTCGGTGCATAGGACAGACCTATCCGCGATCGCTCTCCATGGTTCTGTCCAAAGAAGAGCACTTTGGAATATCCATTACGCATGAAACGCATCATACCTGGGCTGCGTTTCCCGATAACATTGTCTCTTAACGCGCTACGAAGACTCTTAAGGTATAACTTAACTAAAGCTATACTACCTCTAAAGGTATATCATTGCTAGGCGTCTTCAGGGCTATCATCCACTCGCAAAGCATAGGCGCTGAAAGGCAGGGGCGCTGGCGCCCTCCTAGCAACGGCGCTGTTTTTGGTAAAACATGATTTTGACGACTTCATTAAGTTTTGTTTTATAGAAAACTCTTTTTAAAAGATATTCGTTTTGTATAAATTGTATCTTAATTTTGATCAATGTTTTATCAATCAATTGCCTGTATTTAATAAATAAGAAGCAAATATATAGCAGACAATGTAATAACCTTAGTGTAATTGACAGAATTACTAAAAAAATATTATACCTAAAAGTTAAAGTTTTTTTTTTTTTTTTTTTGTCACGCATGCATGCATGTCTATTTACCTCATATTAAATATAAAACGCATGTGGACTGATATTTTTCCAATCTCTGGACTCATTTATTAATGGAGTATAGAAATAGACGTTTCAATATATTGGTATTAAATGCATTTTCTGAGAATTTATATTTCAAGTTTTTACTGCAAATGTCGAAATGCGCGCTCTTTGGTCCATCAGCGCTTGAGTCACTGATCACATTAGAATAAAATATCTCATAATAAAATACAAAATTGACTGATTTATGGATGTATGCGCAATACAAGCACTACTTACCGGAGCGAATGAGACGAGAGAGAGAGGAGGCGCCCGCGCGGGTGTGTGTCACTTCACCGTGACAGAGAAGAGAGCGAGAACGCGCAGCTGACATTGCCTGATTCTCTGACCCAGTTCGTTTGCTGGTTTCCATGGTTGTAATATGCGGTGTTTTCCGCCAACTTGCAAACTGTGATGTCGAAATACTATTGGATAAACTGCAGCACGAGGTTTCGCACAGACCAAAACAAAAACAGACCTTCCGACACGGAACGCACATTTTCAAAGTAGAATATTTGGCTGCAGCATTGTTTTACTGAGAAATAAGTAGGTGAACTTGGCATGTTTCCTAAATATCTGCAAACATATTGGGGTATTTTCATGCTTTATTAAAGTAAAAATCTTACATAGAGCCCCTTTAATGTAAAATGTTACCTGACAGTTCACTTTACCTGCACATTTCTTCACTGAGTGACAGCTTAAGTGAGTGGACAGAACAACTCCAACAATCTGTATTGAAGCGGTTAGGATCAAGACTGCAAATCAAATCGTAAAAATAAATAAATAAATACATAAATAACTAAGAGTAAAGCACAATGAATGATGATAGTGCATGTGTGCATAAAATACATTAAATGTATTTTGAGTCAGTGGTTTTAAAAAGACATTACCTAAGTGAGTTCAGGGTCTGTCCTCTCACAAGAGCACTCATCAGTTCAATGAGAAAAGAGTCTGATAGATCTGCAAGTTCAAACCTTCAAAATCAAATCCAGAACAATAATCAAGTCAAACGTGCAATTACGAACAATAAAAATGTAATGACACATTTAAAAAAATGTATCTGTGTACAAATACAATTCAGAGTAGAAAATTTACCTTCAGAGATTAAGAAATAAATTAATGTCAGCCAAGTTTAAACTTTCATCATAATATTATTCTATAATCAGTTTCACAGTTTTAAGATTTTTACATTAGGAAAACCTGAGGAATAGATAAAAGCATGATCAATGCAGGATCTGTTTTAGATCAAAGCACTTACGTTAAATTCTTAAACTTGGGGAGTGCAGGCAGAACCATAGACAACATTTTACATGTTAATCCGGCGTCAGTGATATACAGTTCGTTCATGCCGTGAGCGCACTGACAGCAGTACAGCAGCGCCCAGCAGTCTATTCTTCTCAGTAATCCATCACTTGGATTGATCATTTTGCAGGCTTCCATAACTTCTTTCACAAAGTCTGCTTCATGGAGTTCATAGAGACAGTGAAGCCAAAACAGTGTTCTTTTCCCAAGTGGATAATCATTTAGAAGTTCTTTTAAAATCCAATTCTTCAGATGAGTCTGTGCATTTGAATGAACAACCAGACCATGTCTTTTCCTTAGTGTGCGTTTCACATCCTTATTCAACAGACCAAAAGCAAACTGCACCACAGCTGCAAAATGTGGAGGATATAACATAGGACGATCTTCATCTAAATCCTTGGATAATAGCTCTCCCACTTTCCTCTGGGACTCTTCGTCTTCCAGAAGGACATAGTACAGGGCAGTGAAGAACTCCTGAAAGCTACGATGCATGAAACTGAACATCGTCTCCTGGTGGATTCTTCTCTTAAACAGGAACTTGCACAGGAATGGATTGCCAGCAGGGTCTGAAACCATTTCATTTACAGTTTCCTCATCAAACATGACTTGTTGTTCCAGCATCCCTCTCTCTGCCAGCTGACCCAGACTCCTCAGCAGGCTCGGGACAGACTGACTCGAACCCTGGCAGTGATGCTCCAGTAGAGTGGACACAAAGTCAGTGTAGATGGAGGTGGTGGTTTCCAGTCCGCTTGTTACATATGCACCAACTTCAAATCGTTCCTTGATAGTTGTGCAGATGATCCAGCAAATGACAGGGATGGAGCAGGCAGTGATGAGAGTTTCATTTGCTTGCACATATTCATAGGCTTTCCTGAAGAGCTCCTCATTCTGGAAGAACTTCTGGAAGTACTCCTCCACCCCCATCTCAGAGAATCCCATAATCTCAGAGAAACGCTGAGGTGCTTTGAGCAGATTACTCAGTGTGTCTGTAGCTGTAGATCTGGTGGTGACCAGCAGGAAGGACTCTGGCAGGATTCGACCCTTCAGCAGGGCACAAAGAGTGACTTGAGGTGGAGCTCTTTGAACCGGATCAGTGTTTAGTGACATGTGATCAATGTCCTCTGTGAGTCTCAGCTCATCAAATCCATCGATCATGAACAGCACCTTCTCTGGTGAATGCTGTAGTATCTCTGAGATCTGATCTGATGATAAACTGCAGCTGTTGCTCAAGATCTCGACCAAACTCTTTTCGCCAAGAATGCAGTTTATTTCTTTACACTTTAAATGGAACACAATATCAAACCGTTCTTTGTAGATGTCACCAGATGCCCAGTCCAGCATGATCTTCTGCACAGTTAAGGTTTTCCCATTCCCTGAATTTCCTTGCAGTATAATAGCACTGGGACTGATTCTGTGGTCATCTGGGTCAAACAGAGAGTTCAAATAGGAAGATTCATGACTGTTCCTGGAGTTGAGGCCCTGCTGGAATCTCTCTCCACTGGAGCAGAGCTCTTGTTGTCTCTCTACTTGATCTCTGTATGTCTGAAGGATCAGAGGTTGTGTGTAGCGCTCGGACAGCAGCACATATTCGCCAGGCAGAGAGTTATACTCTGTCACATACTGGTATTCACTGCAGATCTTCTTCTTGTATTTGAGAATCACTGGGCTGATTTCTGTAGAAACTGTAATTGTGCAAATAGTTAAGTTCTTTTTGTCTTCTTCTTCTTAGAAATTCTGATTGTAATTCAGTAAGAAATTTCAGAGCAGGCAGTAGAAACCAACTAAATTATGAGGTGGAAGGAGTGAAATATTTAAAACATTGGTAACACTTTACAATAAGGTTCATTAGTTAACATTAGTTAACTACATTAGTTAACATGAACTAATAATGAACTGCACTTCTACAGCATTTATTAATCTTTGTTAATATTAATTTTAACATTTACTAATACATTATTAAATTCTTGTTATCATTAGTTAATGCACTGTGAACTAACATGAACAAACAATGAACAACTGTATTTTCATTAACTAACATTAACGAAGATTAGTAAATACAGTAGCAAATGTATTGCTCATGGTTAATTCATGTTAGTTAATACAAGTGTTATCAAAAGTGTTACCAAAACATTTCACCATAAAATTTGTCACCTGGGGTATTGGTTTTTTCAAAGTGTGTGTGATTCCCAGTGACACCTGCAGAATATTAGAAACAACTGATTAAGACAATTCACATATATTTATAAACATTTTGCATCTATCTATCTATCTATCTATCTATCTATCTATCTATCTATCTATCTATCTATCTATCTATCTATCTATCTATCTATCTATCTATCTATCTATCTATCTATCTATCTATCTATCTATCTATTGTTCTATCATTCTATCATTTGTTCTTTCTTTCTTTCTTTCTTTCTTTCTATCTATCTGTCTATCTGTCTATCCATCTATCTATACAAGATACACCTTGTAAGAAAGTGCATTATATATATATATATATATATATATATATATATATATATATATATATATATATATATATATATATATATATATATATATACAGTACAGTCCAAAAGTTTGGAACCACTAAGATTTTTAATGTTTTTAAAAGAAGTTTCCTCTGCTCACCAAGGCTACATTTATTTAATTAAAAATACAGTAAAAACAGTAATATTGTGAAATATTTTTAAAATTTAAAATAACTGTTTTCTATTTGAATATATTTTACAAGGTAATTTATTCCTGTGATGCAAAGCTGAATTTTCAGCATCATTACTCCAGTCTTCAGTGTCACATGATCCTTCAGAAATCATTCTAA
Organism: Chanodichthys erythropterus; assembly: GCF_024489055.1. NCBI lineage: Eukaryota > Metazoa > Chordata > Actinopteri > Cypriniformes > Xenocyprididae > Chanodichthys > Chanodichthys erythropterus. The sequence continues at coordinate 12,289,405 of NC_090235.1, forward strand.
TATGCTGATCTGCTGCTCAAGAAACATTTAATGTGTACAATTGTACAAAATATTTGTGTACAATATTTTTTTTCAGGATTATTTGATGAATAGAAAGTTCAAAAGAACAGTGTTTATCTGAAATCTAATCTTTTGTAACATTATAAATGTCTTTACTGTCACTTTTGATTGATTTAATGCATCCTTGCTGAATAAAAGTATTCATTTCTTTAATTTATTTTCAAAAAAATAAAAATAAAAATTCTTACTGACCCCAAACTTTTGAACGGTAGTGTATAATGCTACAGAAGCTTTGTATTTCAGATAAATTCTGTTCTTTTGAACTTTCTATTCATCAAGGAATCCTGAAAAAAAAACTATAAATATAAAACTATAAATATAAACTATATAAATGTTTCTTCAGCATATTAGAATGATTTCTGAAGGATTGACACTGAAGACTGGAGTAATGATGCTGAAAATTCAGCTTTGCATCACAGGAATAAATTACTTTGTCAAATATATTTAAATAGCACACAGTTATTTTAAATTGTAATAATATTTCACAATATTACTGTTTTTACTGTATTTTTAATTAAATAAATGTAGCCTTGGTGAGCAGAGGAAACTTCTTTTAAAAACATAAAAAATCTTAGTGGTTCCAAACTTTTGGACTGTACTGTATATGCACTTCCTTACAAGATGCAATACTAGGTTGTAAGCACTGTAAGCATCTTGAACTTTTTAAAGGGAATAGGGAAAACTTTTAAAGGGAAAATCTATCCAAAAATGAAAACTGTAATTTACTAACTTTCTAATTTAGTGTCAATTTACTAACCCCCCATCTTGTTTCAGACCACTTTTTTTGTCTTTTCCAAACTAAAAGTGACTTGAAATTGTGGACTTGTGCTGTAGAAACCCAAAATGACAGAAAAAGCATCATTAAGTGGTCTGTGTAATTTGCACTATATTCCAAGTGTTTTTCCCAAGTTACACAGTAGCTATATCTGATGTATGGACCAAAATCAATATTCACTCATAATTTTCCCATCTGAAGCTCAAAAATGCCTAAAAACATGAAGGTGAGAAAATTACAGTGTTGTCATCTTTGTGTGAACTATCCTTACACATTTTGCATATTTCTTATTTATTTAAATAGACAGAGAACATACGCATTAAGCTTTCTATAAGAGCTTCTACAGTTTGTTCAATGCTACCTGTAACAGTACAAAGTTCACATGGTATATGGGCCAGAATTTGTGTGCACTTACCCAAGTCTCCTAACAGAAATGGCTCCTGTTTTACCAGTTGCAAAAAAAAGGCAGATTTAACCTTGTTTCCTCCAGAGTGCAGCACTTCATAAAGCTCTCTCATTTTGTCCTGGTCAGTATCTGCTGCTCTGATCTTACAGTACGGCTCCCACTTTAGCATGCCACCTGACCGCAGCTCATCCACGATCGGCATCACCATTTTTACTCTCTGGACAAGTTTCCCCCAGTGGGCATCCACAAACTGAGCACCTGGTGGTGAGATGATAAAATGATAAATGGTCACAAGGAAGGAAGCCCACAATTTTAGACATTCAGCATATACCGCCAGTTTTAATCATCAGTATTCATTTGGACATTTAAGTCACATTTAAACAGCAGTTTCAGTGCAAGCAGATCAGTCCAAAACAATAGTCAAGCACACCCTATACATAGTATTATATTAACAAATAATATTACAGAGAGTGTTGATATTAGTAAATTAACCAATTGTATGATTCCCGAAGTTTCAATAACTGTATATTCCTCAATAAAAACAATAGTTAGTGTAGCAAACACTTCTTTGGGTCACTTCACTTGTAATCAGTGTAACACAGACTATTCTGCATATGACTTTCTCTTATTTTACTGTAGTAACAGTACTTACACTCTGAGTCTCTGAGGTCCATGGTGTCTCATAAGTGTCTGTGATGTGTTGGAGAGAGCAGTGCTCTAAACAAAACATAATACACCAAGTTTGGATGTCTTCTAGCGACTGTTGAAGACAGCTTTTGTGACACATGGTTAAAGAGTGCACTATTGGTATGTGGTAAATTAAGTAGCATGTAAAAATTTGGCCTTTTCTGAATAGTTACAAAACAAAATGGTATGGATACAGGAGGATTTTCAAGTTTCACCACTGAAATGTACACAAAACAATGACTAATATGACAGACTGTTTTAATTTTAGGACAGTTTTACTTCCAAACATTTCAAAGTTTAATGGGTAACTCTGAGACCTACTCCAAGATCTGATAGTGCCTGAATGCCAGCTCCTTTCAATGACCCAGTTGAACCAGTTCTCAGATTCCAGATAAAGATGTGTATTCTAACCAGGAAAAACAAACAAAAGAAAGACAAACCCACAACATTTGATCTATTCAAATAATCTCCAAAATACTACAATTTAAAACATACAATTAAAACATACAAACATTCAGGGTAATAATAAATACAAATTATATCTTTATATCTTTAGTATCTTTCAGAAGTGAAAGCATTGAAACATCGATAACACTTTTAAGAGTTTAACACAAATTTAAGAGACATTTGTAATTACACTGAACAAGAAAATAATTTAGATGACGTTTGGTATGCTCTTTGTTGAGAAATCTGTGCAATGAAAGCACTAATAAGAGTTCAAATGTTATCTGATCCTCCCCAAAATGTGGATTCCTGCTGGTCCGGGTAATGTGGTTTAGATTTGATCTCTCTCTCTTTTTTTAATAAAATGGCTAACTTCAGTGCTGAATGTTTGTCCTCTACGCCTGCTTTTCTTCAGATAGGCAGTGCTGTAACTTTGCTTCACTTGAAGGAGCTCAATTTAGATTTGAAACTGCAGGAACTGTAAGAACCTTAGTTATAGACCCCTTAAAAGTTTGTAAACATTGCAACATTTCCTGGGGGGCGGGGCTTAGCTGAAGGCAAAAAGAGGCGCTGGACTCAATGTTGACAAGCGTAAGCTAGCATGTTTTAGGAGGGATTTATTAAACATAGATGCAGAAGAAGGTTCAGAACTGTCCGAATATGTACAGTCACTGACTCTGCGGGAGCGTGACAGCTATTTTTGTAAATTAACTTAAGTTTTGGATATTTCCTAGACAACATATGAATTACTTTCGGATGGTTCGGGTAATTGTGTCAAGGCTTATTGTCTAATGTAAACTAAGTCTGGGCTAACTATGATTATGGCTAGCAATGTGGATTATTTTAAGAGACCATTCAAAGGATGACACACACATCTATCGCTGTATGTTTGTTTAACATTTAAGCTAGCTAGTGTGCTGAAAGTTGGCGACTTTTCACCTATAAAACAGAAACTTGCTGATTTGTACTGATAAAACCAACACACCATTACATATGCATCGATTATTTTACCTGATATGAAGTGTGCACTGCAAACACGAGTATTATTTATGATCGTTTCCGTCCAGTCTGTACGCCGTATTGCTTTCAACCACAATTATCTTTTTGATTTCTGTGAAGGAATGTCTGCCGGGATCTGGTAAAACTTTAGTTTTGAACCAAAAGTCCTGTTCCTTCTATTCTGGCAACCAAAAACACATGCATGCGTGTCCAATGAGTTACGCGTTATTGTCACGTGTTTTGACGTCTTGCGTATGGAGGACCAAACCTGCAGATATTAAAAATGAATAAATGAATAAATAAATGAAAGAATAAATAAATAGATAAATTAATAAAAAGATAAATAGGTAAATAAGTGTGGTAATACGAAAATAAATAAATGACTTGATAAAATAAACGATTCATTTTTAATAAAAAAACTTTTTTTCCCCCCCCTTAATTTATTTTCTGTGTTTATACATTTTTCATTTATTTTTATATTTATATATTATTTTTACATTCATTTTTAGATTTATTTATGTATATATGCATTCATTTATTTTTAGATATATTTATTCCCACATGTATTTATTTTTAGATTTATTTATTTATTGATTCATTTATTTTTACTTTTCCATGTGTAACATGGAAATGAGGAAGGCGGTCCTTCTGTAGCTTCAGTGCATCATTGGTTAAGAGCTCACGCACAGACTCATCAGGCCAGCTAAACGATAGAGATCGGAGTTTTCAAAGAAAATGGCACCAGCTGCAGAGTTGCAAGTTATTTTTCACCTAGTGTTATTCGATTTGTGCCGACATATATAAACTATATTCCAGAAATAAAATCACGAAGCTAAAGCTACTTATGTGATCCCCAGCATCATCATCATCATCGAGTCTGGAACCGTCGACTTCAGACGCTAGAGTGATGACGCCTAGGTTAGAAGATTGTTGATACCTAGCTATAACTTTAGCAAAATGAGAAATAACATTAATGCCGTTAATGCTTTAAATTTGGAGCACGGAGAAAACTTCATACGACGATCAGATGGTCTCATATCGACATTGTTAACGTGCATAGATATATGAAGAAGAGCCAGAGGAAACCATGGGACTGTCAGAAGTTGGAGCAGCATGTAGAGGGTGTAGTTGAAAATGACTGGAATTATTTTAAATTCAGCTTTGTAAAAAAAAAGTGATAACTTTGTGATTTTAGAAAATGTATCATTTAATATAAGTTTCATAAAATCAGTTGTAAGAGTTGTTTGTTGTTATCAGGAAGCTAGAGAACTTTTACTGACCTTCATGCAATATTTGACCATTTAATTCTCATATGCAATGAACCAAGATGGAATTAATTTGCAAACTTGACATGACTTACTCAGTTTAAATCAGAAGACGTCATTCCTTTAAGTTTTAAGGGGAATCTACAGAGATTACATTATATGGTTTTATAAGAAATTACTGACTGCTAACATCTGGCCACATTGTAAAGATTAAAACAAAACTTCACAAAAGATAACATCTAATCATATTGCAAAGGTTTATAGAAATAACTTTACAGATAAGTAACATCTGGTCACATTGTAAAGGTTTATAAAAATGACTACATACACTATTTACACTGATTAGTTAAATCAAAACCACAGCACAGATGTGGACTGCACCTACAAATCAACACTTATTCATCCTCTACATCAGAAATCATGTTGCTTAGAAGGTTACACAGGATCAATTCTCTACATTTTATCAATTTTAGAGGTGAGGATAATTGGAACTGTTGTAAGAAAGGATTTTGAAGTTTTTCAGTCGTATGACCACTTGGCGATGCGTATAGTGTCGGTGATGTCTTCTTCAGAGAGTCTCTCTTGGTGAATGCTGGAATGACGAGTTTCATCTTCCTTTCATAGAGGAGATCGGTAATGATGAAGCCTCTGTCTGCCGTTACTTCATCGCCTGGACGAAGGGATTCCAGGAACCCTGAATTTGCAGTTATGAATTTACCACAACAACAGGTTTTGAAACACCAAACCTTTCAGCAAGATAACCCTGCAATAAATTAAGACAGCTTCATCAGTTTTCAGGAGCTGATCCCAACTGTGTAGCTGGAAGCTGTTGGTGTATGTGTTGGTAAGGTGCTCGGCAGCTGAATGAAATGCATCCAATGTCAACCCTGTGTGCTGACAAAGATGGTGCAATTGATGGTGTACAATGGCGCTGGCTCAACGCATTGTGTTCTCATCTCAGATGTAGGTGGCTTCAGATTGAGATGTGATTTTGATGTGTAGTTGTGGTCAGAGACAGATGGATCCTCCTGTTGTGTTTCTGCATCACAGTTCAGGGCATGTGGATGTGATTATCTTCACAGTTGATCACTGACGCTCATCGATGCATCTGTGGAAGAATATACAACCATAAAAATGTTTAAATTAGTAATAGTACATCATGAGAATATATGATGGCACTCATACTTGAACAGGAAAGTGTGAGAGACGCATTAAAAATGAGTTTATACACAATCTCTAACTCTAGTGTTAATACTTAAGTCAATATCAATATGAGAGATGTAGCTAGATTGCCTGCAATCATATGCAATCTCTGCAATTTAATGGAATAATGTAAGCTACTGTAAGACTAATGTACTATAATACTACAGTAAATAGGTACCATTGTACTATCGTAAATATTAAATATATTGGTGGCAATGGTAATAGTGCAAGATTCATTGTGTTTTGTGAATAATACTGATTTAAAATTCATAGAAGGGACTTCACAAATCTAGCATTAGGTTAACAAGCACATGGCTAGCTAACTTAGCTTACCTGAATCTGACAACCTGTTCAGCAGCCGCCGTGACTTCTTTACTGGAGCATCATAGCCGACACATTTCTCGGCTAAGGGTGTTCGTCAGTCAGCTTCCCGTCCATGAAATGCTACGAAAACACATACGGGCGCTTGGTTGGGCACTTCAAGTTTAGCGCCTATGGGGGCGGATTCGTGCCACTTCTAAGGCTAAGCAGGCGAAGGATAAGGCGCAGTCTACCCTTACGTCGCCGTCATATGGAAGGCCAAAAGGGCCAAAACGTGTGAAACCGACGTCTTAACACGTAATTACGTGTTAACGCGCAAATGACGTGTTAACGCGTAATTACGTGTTAACGCGCAAATGATGTGTTAACACGTCATTTGCGAAATAAAAAACGTGGGACTTTACCACCACCTGGTGGTGTGGTGTACTTGCACAAGCAGATTAGGATTGCAAATGGCAGGATTTTGTCTAAAATAAATCTTTAAAAATGAACAGTGAGCATAAATAGGCTACAACTATGGCTACACATAATAATTATAGCATACATTTTTTATTTGTATTTATTTTAATCCTAACACATGTCTTCAAATGAATGAATGTTGTTGCTCTCAAAACAATTAACACAGCACAGTAAACACTCTTATGTTGATGAAATTTCATTATTCACTGCACTGCAGTTTATTCTAGTAATGCGTTTATTAAAAACTAAATTATATCATCATAACTACAGGTGTGTTCACTATTGATTTTATAACATATTCATCTATAGACATACACTAATGAAAGTACATGCTTATTATTTTGGCCTTCCATACCGTCAGACCGTGTCAAATTTTGAATGGGATTGATAGGGAGGGCAGACGATAGACCCGCGGCGACGTCACGGCGACGTCACTGTAAAACTAATCGTAGGCGGCGACGTGACGGTGGCGTACGTGAGAAATTTGCATAAAAAATGACGTGTGATTGGTACGTCTGAAATATGTACGTCGCATCATATGACGCCTTTAAACGCATTTAAAAATTTCCATTAGTAGATGTAGGCCATTATAGACTATTGATTTTACAATAATTAGTTAACTAACTAGTGGCAACGGTGCATAAGAATTCTAAATTTATTTAATGTATTATGAGTGTGTGTGTGTCTTTGTGTGTATTGGCTGTTACGTTAGTGTTGAAGTGAACAAATTAAACATGTTTTGAAAATTTAAAGGCATTATTTTAACTTGGATAACATAGCCCTAAAACCTTATGCTCAATTTTTCTATATCTCTTTTTGTTGTTTCGTGATCTTGCCTGAATTTTCTTTGTCATTTAACATTTTCTTCAACATGAGGTGGAGAACAAGTTATCCTAGAAAACATTCTTGGTTTCATGGATATAGTTTGTCTATTTGGAAAAATAAGAAGTTACAAAAAGTATAAACAGTAAAAAGATGATGGTAGAAAGGATTCTTCTTATTATATTATTATTAATATTATTACATTTGTTACAATGAAGGAATACTAACATGGTAACTTCTGACCAAAAAGAGGAGCAGTTATAATAGATGTATGAATTTCTGATGCTCAGGAGAACAGCAAATTCTAAACCAGGGGTTGTCAGCTATGTTCTTTAAGGTCCATTTTACTGCAGAGTTTAGCTCCAACCCTATTCAGTTGAGAACTCCTGGTTTAGAATTTGCTGTTCTCACCCTGAACTATTATAATTTTATTTTTGGTATTATAACCACTGCTTTAAATCATCAGCAATTTCATCTGCAGCCTGAAGGCTTGGATATTAACCTTGTCCACTAGATGGAACTATAAGATAAGGAATCATTTTAGACTTATATTATTAATTTGTTTTCTATCCCTTTGAATAGAAATAAATGCATTTATTTATGTAGATAATTTGTGTAACTTGTGTATTGACAGTATATTTCATTTAAGTTTGTGAAATGTGAAACAGTAATAGCCTATTTGATGGTGGAAAAATATATATTTTAATATTATTCATTTTAAATCATATACATGATGAGATGTGTTAACTTACCTGCATTTTTCCATATATATATTTTTTTTATAATTATTTATTATTAATTTAGTAAAGTTTTATTTAACAGGCGGTGATTTCAATAAATATTAGTAGTAAGTAGGCTTTGAAAATAACAAAATCAAGTCCATCACTTGAAGAAAATGCATTCCTCCCTTCACTCTAAAGAAAAATGGTTTTAAACGGTACCAAATTATGGTTCTTCAGCTTGTAGCAATAGCAGAACCCGTTTTGGTGCTAAATAGATCCAAGGATCCATAAAGAAATAAACTTCTAATTTTTTATCCTTTGAAAGTGCTATAAAGGACGCTGGTGTTGTAAATAGTGTTTAATAATAGTTTATTTTCAGTACGATTAGTATATTATTATCTTTAAATTATAAAACTGTAGTTTGATGGTTGAGCTCCAGAAAACCATTAATGAGGTGGCTATGACGATTACAGCTTTGAAACACAAAAAAGCAGGAATAAAGAAATGCATATAAAGGGGTTATTCATGAGAGCGATGCAGTTCTAAATAGAACTGTTACTATAATCATATTTTTGAGGAACATAGAAAAGTCTTCCATAAGTCTACTTTTAATTTTTATTTTCCAGAGAAGAAAGAAAAAGAAATACGTCTTTGGGACAACCAGACAGTAAAAGAAAGGGGACAACATACACATCTCAATCCCTTTAACCCCCTCTGGGACTGTTCAGGGTAGCGTTTCCCAAAAGCATCGTTAGCCTAAGTTGATCGTAGCTCCATTGCCACCAATGGAGCTACGATCAACTTAGGCTTACGATGCTTTTGGGAAACGCAGCCCAGTTCAACAGTTGAGTTTGTGGCAGAACCATTTACAGTCCTTGTATTATTTTATTAACCACTACATAGCTATTTTAGTTATATATATATATATATATATATATATTTATATTATATATATATATATATATATATATATATATATATATATATATATATATATATATATATATATATATATAATATATATTTGGACCCTAAACTATTTAAACGCTTTTACACACATAACCTTTTATATGTTTGGTTGTATGTATGTTATTTTGACAATTAACAACTGCGATGTCCAGTTACTAAAACTGATATGTTTTGTGTCCGCGTGATGAGGCGCCGACGCGTTCACTTGAATTTTCTTATAAAAGCGGAAACAACTTAAAATAATCAGACATTTATGGTCACATAGATGCAACACCATTCGAATCTGTGAAGGGTTAAATATGCCTATTAGTTTTGTACACTCACAATAAAAAAACTTTGCTCGGTTTCCTTTCTGTGAACTTCTCAAATGAACCGAGACTCATATACTCTAGTCTAATTGTCACATTTTCCCCCTTTCATTTTGTTAATAGGCTATGTTATGCGCATAGACATAGGCTATCCTTTTATATAATTCAATCCTTTTATTCGTCACAGAAGTGCTGCAGATGCGTGATTATAATGAATCCTCATGTTTTATTGTTTATTTTGCTATTTGTTCATGTAGGCCTATAGGCTAAAACTAAACCCCTGTTTTTTTGTTTTTTTTTGATGATTCACAGACACTTCAATTCTAATTTTGTTTAATTAATTTAATTTAATCATGTCGGTTAATGAAAAGATGACCGCGTCAGTTGAAAGTCAGGGGGGGAAACACAGAAATGATACTGACAAGGCAACAATCATTTTCTTTCAGTTTAAGTTTTTCAACTAATATTTATATTTTCTTATATTTTAGGTTTATTTCGATTAGCATAAATGTTTTAATAGTTTTTGGTATTAATTAACTATAATAACCCTGCCTAGGCAAAACCACATAACCAGGGGCGTAAATTTCATCGGACAGTAGGGGGGGACAATAAACATAACATTTCTCAAGATCAATTTTTGAAGGGGACACAAATAATACAGCCAAAATTTTACTTATAAAGGATGCAGGGGTTAAATTGGGCCGGGGCCGTCCGGGGATAAGCCCCGGCACATAGACTTATCAGGGCTCGACATTAACGCTTAATTTCTTGAAGGGGCAAGAGAAAGAGAGCTTTACTTGTCCTGATTAAAACAACAATAACAAAAGGGAATCACCAAAATGCAAGCATGATTCTATTACATTTAGTGTAAGTGGCGATTGATAATGGATAATATAAATATTTAATAATAAATATTTTATTAATGAATGATTCAGCATTTTGAACGAATCGGTTGAGTCAAGAATCAGTAATAGCCTATTCCAAAACACCTGCCTCATTCTTGAATGAATCAGCCGTTTGAATGAATGACTAGGACAGTCTTTTGCCACCACCTACTGCCAGTTCAGTTTCATGTTTAAATTTTCCCAACATGTCTTATTTGTATATTCAAAAATATTTAAAGAATATCATAACATTATTTAATGCAGTTGTAATTTTTCAGTGTAAATTTTTTAATTTGATTCATAACAGTCCTGCTTTATTTTTCTTATTGAATTTATTGATCAAATGTAAAAAAAAAAAAAAAAAAAAAAAAAAAATGAAATAAAAGATGAAGCATGTTATAAGATTAGGGGAAAAAATGCCCTTGGGGTAAATATCACAAATATGCAGATATAAATATGCAAAAGCTGACGGAACACTGTTGAGAATATAGCTTCAGAATAAATTATATTTACACCAAAAAAAAAAATCCAATTTTTTCCAGACAACTTTTTTGGTCAGACAAGTGACCAATTTACTTGTCCAAAGGACAATACCCTGTATTTTGTATTGATATGCTCTTCTTTAGGCCTTCAGAAAGACTTTGTTATCGGATGTAAGTTAGCTTTGCACACTGCCAGAATCTAGAATGATTTTGATCTGTATTTTAGTGTTCATAGCAGAGGGCTCTGTCGACTTATTTTTAGTTTGTCATTTGATAAGATTTTATAGGCTTTGCATACACATGTGCACTCCTCGAAAGCCTGATCATCTTGCTTTTTTTGTTATGACTAATTACTCAGCGTCGTCAGCATTAAAGCAAAAATAACCACTTCATCCGATGTTTTTGAATAAAATAGCCTAAACAGCCTACTTACTAGAGCTCCTCTCAACTACTGTCTGTCTTCTCTCCCGCCGGCGCCGCCCGATTTCTACACAAACGAGTGTGACGTGCGCGGTGGACCAAACCACTGTGAGGCAAGGGAGGGGTGACTCAAAATGTTTCTAAACTTAAAACGCCTGTTTGCGTTTGTATTGCTTTACTTCTTACACAATTATTTTAAGGATATATAATTTATTTACAATACTTAGAGTGGTTTTTAATTATATTTTTTTTGGGGGGACAGCACTCAGATAGGGGGGGTCATGTCCCCCCCGTCCCCCCCGCGATTTACGCCCCTGCACATAACTGCATTACAGTAAATTTTCCCGCTGTATTAAGCCACGGATATTTACAAAGATTCACGAATTATAATTCCGTCTGGGACACAATCTCAGGCCGGGAGTCTTATGCTCATCGAGGCCAATAAACCTACAGCTATTGTTGAAAACATAATTTACATTTACATTACTTTTAAGAAATTTGTGATCAGAATAGTAATTTCCTATATTTTGTTATATTTAATTTCTTGAAAATAATAGGCTATTAAAATGACTTAATCTCCTGAAAACAATATCGCATATAATCTGATATTGTGAGCTAATTTATTCACACATTGTATGGTCAGCTTTTTAATTAAAATTCTTACCACTATCAAAAGTAAAAGCTCAGAATGACATATCCCAGAATATGTTTCTATATTATAATTATAAATTTTATGTGCTTGAATTTGAAGTTGGTAATAGTTGTGAACATAACATAAAATTGCGACTTTGGTGGTGTATAATTTGTACAGTCATTAATCTCAAAGAGAAAGTGAATTATTTTTTGTATTATTATTATTATTATTATTATTATTATTATTAGGTTTTTAAACGGTAGGCTATACAACTTTGTATGCAATGCACCATTTGTATCTAGGATATATCCAGTGTCATCAGAACACAGAAAAGTAAAAGAAAAAAAAGTGATTGATAAAGAAAATACGAACACATAGGAAAAAACATGAGGGTAGGATATTAATTTATTGTGGTGGCGACGTGCCCCTTCTCTGGCGTTGGTCTCATGCGTCTGTGTTGCGCCGTACCCCTTCTCACACGTAAAAAGTACACGACTGTTTCCTTTGGTTGGTAATCAATGGCACGAATCCGCCCCCATACCTTTGCGGAAGTCTTTCTTATCGAGTAACCTGACACACGCATAAATTCTCCTCCCCCTTCTTATCTGTCACAATAATTTAAATGTATGCTTTACTTTTACAGATTAAATAAACTTTATATCTCATATATTTCAACTAGGCATCTTGCTTTATTAATATTTATTATATTTTTTTAAATAACCAAACTTTAACAACATGTGGGTAGATCCCTCGAGCGCAGCTGATGACGCTTTGAAGTGACGCTAAAGGGAGCGAGGATTTATCATTTCACTTGATTCAATTCCTCCGTCCTCTCGTCTTTTCCTTGCGTCCTTCCCTCGCATCCTGGAGGGGTGGAGCTAAGATGCGAGGAAAGGAAGCAAGGAAAGGAAACGAGGATGCACAAATAAGAATCGAGAAGCATCCATAGTTTCGTTGCCAAAATGCGCGCGCATACGTTGCTACGTCATCATTGTGTACAAAAAGTAAAAGGGTGTATAGATTAATAAAGAGTCATTATGCAGTTATTTGCACATTATGACCTCCAAACACTTGCATGATTTGAAAACTAATTCATCATCATGTTTGCATTACACATACCTAGCTCCATATGTATGGCTTTTCTGGCATAGTAAACTTGCTAGGTATCTCACCTGGTACTACACTGCACAATATTCTGTCTTTAAGTGATGGAGGTCATCTGTCAGTGCCATTTGTTACTGTATGTAGCTGCAGTCTTGAGCATTACCAAACACTCTTAAGCACAGCAGGTTCAGGTTCAGCACTCCACGGTTCAGGATGAAATAGATGTACAGGTGTATGTATCCCCTGAATGTGTCTGTGAAGTTTCAGCTCAAAATACCCCATAGATTTTTTTTTTTTATTAATTTTTTTTAACTGCCCATCATTAAATATGAGCCGATTTAGGCTGTGGCCCCTTTAAATGCTCACGCTCCCCGCCCACGGAGCTCACGCTTGCCTTAAACAGTGCATAAACAAAGTTCACGCAGCTAATATAACCCTCAAAATGGATCTTTACAAAGTGTTCGTCATGCAGCGTGTCTAATGGCGTAAGTATGGTATTTTTTGGGATGTTTACATTTGATTCTGAATGAGTTTGGTAGTGCTCTGTGGCTAACGGCTAATGCTACACTGTTTGTACACAATTTTTAATTCTAGGGCACCTTTAAAACAACGTTCTTCCGCAAATGTAGTTTTGATTTTGAAACATCAGAGGGACATAGGTTAGTGTACTTTTAAGGACTCTAGTCTAAAGAGAGCAGAATCATGACTTAAAGCTGCAGTCCGTAAATTTTGCCTCTTTGCCGCCATCTCTGTTTGAAACCTGCAATTGCAGTTATTTGTGGAATTATCATCTTTACGTTGGCTATGCATTTGCACGGCTCCTTAGCACGGATGAATCTAATGTTTTGTGGAGAATGTGTGGCTGTCAATCACCAGACTGGTGTGGATACTGTACTTCAGAATCACAGATTGTAATCTTGGAAATATGCCAAAATAAGAATTTTCACCGGAACAAGTAACAAATCTGCCACTTTTGTTCTGACCAACTAATAAATCATGCAACCAATGGTGATTAAATCTAATGATAGCTTAGCTCATATCACATTAATTATTTTTATACTTTGTTCTCAAATTGTTAATGTTAACATCATGTATTTAACGAGTTCGTTTGCCCATATAATCTTTAGGATATTAGGTTAGCTAATTTGGCTTGCTGTCCACTGAGGAGGGGCTCGATGAAACATCTTCAACTCGAGCTCTGATACACCCCCCAGTGAATAAATATAGGATGTGATTACATAGGGCAAGGTACCTGAAATGAAGGTGGAGTTTGGGGAGGTGGAGGGATGCTGAAACAGCTGAGACTGAAGAGAGGTAAGCAGCTGCTTATATACTCTGGCTGTTGATTGGAAGATTAGATGGGCTCGCTCCTCCCTAAATTACATTTAGGAACTTCACTTAACGAGTTTGTTTGCCCATATAATCTTTAGGATATTAGGTTAGCTAATTTGGCTTGCTGTCCACTGAGGAGGGGCTCGATGAAACATCAACTCGAGCTCTGATACACCCCCCAAAAAGTGCAGAATAAATTTGGGACAGCAAGTTGGATGGTTGAAAATGCTTAAGGATTTAATGTATATGGGATACCCAGATGCTTAATGCTTGTTACCCCCCCCAAAAGGAGCGAAAGATTAAAGCGATATGAAGAATAGAGTTGAGGTGTCGAGTGGCACTAGTGTTTCCTATGCCGGAACACAAGGAGGTTGTGATTAATTGGCCTGGAGTCGTGAATGAATACTGCTGCGGCAGTGATATTTAATGAGGCTCCTGTGGGAGCTGGGCTGGAACGTGTCACCCTACTATGTCCACCATGTGGAGCTATGAGCAGGCTTCTGCTGCGGCAATATTGTTATTTAAGGAACTCTGTCGGGAGCTTGCGTTTATTGCTGCTGTGTGAGTTTGACTAGGATGCATCTCGCCGCTGCACTGCTGCGGCAGTGACTTCTAAAATTACTCCTGCGGGAGTGTTTTTTGGGACTGGAGGTTTGAGTACGTGGTTGGAGAACGTCCCGCCACAACGTCTGCAACATGGGGGCCCATGAATTCAGAAGTACATGGGGCCCCCAGCTGCCAACAGAGGGGAAGGAGGTCCTCGTCCCTAAAGGGAAAACGGGCCACTGATATCCAGAGCGAACCTGCCTGCCGCAGAAAAAGGGAGCCTACGGTATATAGATAAAACGCAGAGCTACAGAACTTCCAAGGTGGTTTGGAGCACATAAGGACATGAGGGCCCGCTGCGATCCTTATGGGACATACGATCCTTGGTACCTCCAGTCCGCTTGTTCAGATAGGAGGGCCCACACTGCGATCCGAACGGGAGAGCCTCCATGGTTAAGAACATGAAGAATCACACTGCGATTCAGAAAGGGAGAGCCCCCACGGCGCCTGAACGGAAGCTCACACTGCGATTCGACCGGGAGAGCTCCCGCTGCGTTTCGAAGGAGAGAGCCCCCGATAAAATAAACAGGAAGCTCACTCTGCAAGTCGAACGGGAGAGCCTGCACAGTATCTGGACGGGGGAGCCCACACAGCAATTCGAATGGGAAAGCCCACTCCAGGAGTGGTAGCTAACACACATCCGAAAAGGGAGAGCTCTCACTGCATCCAGATGAATATGAGCCCTGCGGGGCTTGGTAAGCGGAGAGATGCAAAAATAGTAGGGAGAAGCGGTCCAGTCTCAGAAAGATGCTAGTGTTTGTGATGTAGAACTGATCGAACATGTGTTGTTTTAAAGGCGGGGCATCGACCGATCATTTTAATTTGGTGTTCGGATAGGCCCCTCTGGGCTGCTGTGATGGCTGCACCCATGCAGAAAGATAAGAAAAATGGATGGTTAAAAGGTTGTCTGGTGTTTGGCTGAGGGGGATTGGTTTTGTAAACCTTTGATGAGGAGGGATATCTGGGGACTTGAAGAGTCGGGGCACTGTTGGCCATGGATGAACTTGGGGAGCAATGTATGCCACTGAGGTAGATTTTGATTGTTCCTGAATTAAATTGGTATGGAGGTAAGAGATGAAGGATATTGAAGGAGGGAAAACTCCTGGAAAGCTCTGTGGAAGTTTTTTTAAGGAACTCCAAGCTGACCAGTAGGTTTGGAGTGTTCTGAGAGAAACGGTTTGCAGTATGGTATTTGTGGATGTGGTATGAAGATGTCTTGAGGGAATGGACCAGACGAATGAGAGTTCTGAATCAGGAGGAATTGAAGTTGATTGGAGTCTGCTTCCAGAGCCAATGTTCTAAATTTGAAAAAGAAGATAAAACATCTATGATTTTATTTTGGAGACCTGGGATATGTTCATCTATGATGACGAACTGGTAACAGGCGGAAATTCTAAGGGGCAATTAACATTTCGGAACCCCATAGATTGGCTGTTACTACTATGGGATACAGGTTTATGAGAATGATTGCTTGGTTTATGTTGTGGCAGTGGAGAATTCATCTAATTTGGTTACTCCAATTGGGCTTATGCAGCATAAGGTGGAGAATCAAAAGGGGCCGATCATGAATCTGGAATCTAGTTCTTTTTGATGAGGCCTTCCACTATATCGGGTCCAGCTGTTGCATATTATAAGTTATTGCAGATCAAGCTGGAGTCAGGTATACTTTCCAGACTGTGGCTGAAATGTTCTGTCAGGCCTGAAAAAAAGAGCTGGTTGGAAATTGTCTGGATGGTGCCCATTTCACTAACACTAACTAAGCTTGAGGTGGATATAAAAATGCGCCAAAGGAAGAAGATCAAATGTCTGCACCTGATGGAAATAGGGAACGGTTATGGGTTGAGAATGATGGTTGTTCCATGGTGACTGCGTTGGGAGGAGCTGGAAGAGGGACTGCTGTTGCAAGAGAATGGGCTTGCAAGCGGCTCAGACCTGAAGAAGTGTTGTGTTGGAAAAAGATGGATGCTGGGAGGAGGGCTCCATTACTGACTGGTGTCCAAGATGGCTGAAGTGAGAGAAAGGGGTTGGTGGGCAAAAAGAGTGTTGAGATCATTTGCGGAGGCAACCTAACGTTAGGATCTGTGCCAAGAAGAATGTTAGAAGAAATTGGGGAACAGAAGGGAGGAGAGGAATGAGGTAAGTTGTAAACGGATAGAGGGTGATGGACGACTAGCGGAGGCAGCCTCATGCTAGGATCCGCTTTCTGGGTGAGCGAGAAGTAACCATCTGCGAGGGCATCCTGGCGCATGGGTTTATCATGAAGAAGATTGAAAAAGAACTGAAAAAGCAGAAGGAATTAGTGATGTTACATATGAAACTGAAGCTTCAAAATCTCATATCGAATACACAGCTCAATTATAATTAATGCATATGTTTTCAGAGGAGCGGTGATAAATGAAAGACGTCTCAACTATCTTTCCAGTCACATGAATGCCGTGCGTTTCAGAATGTTGAACCCAGACCACTACTCTACAGGTTTACGGAATTTAAAGTCCATTTACTAATATATATATATATATATATATATAAAACATTACATTACATTACATGATTGTACATTCTGCCATAAAGACAGTATAAAACCCTATCATAATTAGAGCATGATTTACTTGCATCAAACTCTTAGTATTATTGTTATATTTAATTTATTGCAACACATTAGTATGGAAATTATATTATCAGAAAACTACACGTTTAACATTGCCGGGCTTTTATTTGCTTAATGGAATGACTGAGCTGTACATCTATATTCTTTGGCTGCACTGGCTGGTTTATGGCTGCTGTAAATTTATTTATTTATTAAAGCTTCAAGATTCAAGAGGCTTCATTTCATAATCCATAGAAGGAAGTAAAGTGCGGGAGACAGGAGTAAGTTTGGATAGTTCTTGTCTGAGGAGTGGAGCTGCATATGGGAAGAGCTGGAAAAGCGGGACTGTTTTGCGGCCGCTGTTGTTTTGAAATGGGTAGAATCAGTGTATTAGCGGCGGTAGAATGAAGAGATGAAGTCTGTGAAGAAGACTGATGAGGCGCAGTTAAACGGGCGATCCTGAGCGTGGAGGAGAGAGTGGTTATCCGGAGCATGGTCTGTATGAGCGCTCAGAAAGAGCATCCGTGTTTGGATCTGTGAGATCCGATCTTACGCGAGATGTGACTGTTGGTGTCTCGGGGAAAGTTCGTCGTCTGAAGGGGAATGGTGGAATTTCCGTGGTGTCTGACATTGTTCAGTACGGCACTACCGGATGCTGAAACAGCTGAGACTGAAGAGAGGTAAGCAGCTGCTTATATACTCTGGCTGTTGATTGGAAGATTAGATGGGCTCGCTCCTCCCTAAATTACGTTTAGGAACTTCACTTAATATATTTAGCTATCGCTTGTAGGTTCAAATGTACTATAAGTAGTATCTAAATATTTTTAAATACATATTAAAAGCACATTTTAGTTCATATTTCATGCTGTCTCAAAATAGCAGTTAAGTACACTTACATGTTCGTAAGATGATCTTAATGAGTAGGCTACTAAAGAAGATTTTTTAGTATATTAAGAACAAAATTAGTGTACGAAAATAGAGCACTTTAAGTATATTATAGAAATGTGCTTTTTTTCCCACCTGGGGATACACAGATGAACGGCTGGATGCTCAAATCCACCAGTACCACTCGAATTATAAAACTTTATTACAAGCTTACTGCTGTGAATCGCACTAAAGTAAGGAGATCGTTTTGAACACTGGCCGGTTATGTACTTGATCATTTTTAACCCAAAAATGTAATGGACTGCAGCTTTAAGGTCCATGTATTTCCAAAGTCATCACGAAAATCATGCCAGATGGAAACTGTAATTTTGTTGTCTCGGCCCCATTGGTGCTTGGCCTCCAATGAAAAAAGCAGATTTACCTTCAATCCCATTTAAATAATATTGCAGACAATTAAAATAGCACAAAAATATAATTTTGGCTTCACACATTCATATACAATGTTGATATAACGTATTGTATAATGTCTCATTTTGGAAACTAAAATTGACAGCGAGTATTGAAATCAACATAAAAGCAGTTACAATCTTTAAATGAACCTTTAAAGGTTCACAAACTTCATGCATTTTTAATAAAGTGCAATGGCTCACAGATTCAGTCAATCACACACCAAAGCAACGGCACAAATAGTAAAAAACATTACATTTATATCGCATACACAAATGAGTACCCATCTAAAATGCATTGGGAAAAATAAAAACAACATTTTTGGCACTGTTGATTTTGTCTCTGAATTGATCAGTACGAAAATGTCAAGTATGAAACATTAGTGAGAAGGCATTGCAATGACGTGCTGCTTTGGCTCGGCAGTGTTTACATTAGATTGCACGTGATAACGCATTTGCTCACCTTCCAAGTACCTTCTGACTAATAATCACATTTGATTTGGGCTGAAGTCTGTTAAAAATTTCCCTTTGAAAAATATATGCATTGTTTTTACATTCAACATCTCGGTTATTGCAAAAATCGTTGCGTCATGCAGCGACGCCTTCTGACGCGCTCCCATAATGCAGCACGTAGTAGTCGTGGACGTACATCAGAACGGCGGTCGGCTGGCCGATGATCAGCGACATCCAGACGGCTGCGTTCCCATAGTTTCCTCTCAAGAATCGGCCCACGAAATAGGCGAGTGGGATCTGAAACAGGAAGTAGAATATGAAATGAGGAACGGTTCCATTTTATTTGATGTTTATAATAAAACTATCAATTTTGCAATATCTTTAAGAAGTCTTTACAACATTTTATACACGGGGGTCAAATGTCAGTGAAGAAAAGATCACTCCTAGATTCCTCCACTTTTTCTGAAACTCAAGTACAGAACCAAGGAGATGTTTGGCAATGGAGCTAATGAGGAGAACTAAAAAACATTTTAACATCGTTTAAACAAAGAAAATTTCTAGCCATCCATGATTTTATCTCAGAAATACATTTAGTGAGCAATGGGGCAGCTGACCATGTTTACAATAAATAAAAATTATATTTAATGCCTAGAGTTGGTAAAAGCTGGACAAGCAGGAATAAATAAAGACTAAAAAGTAAAGGTCCTAAAATCGAGCCCTGAGGGATGCCAGTGGATTCTGGTCCAAAATCAGACCTGTGTTCCCCTAAAGAAACAAACTGTTTGCATCCGGTCAAATAAGATCTAAAACGGTGCCAGAAATACCAAAAACTGTTTCAAGATAATTAAGTAAAAGATCGTTTAACAAGAATTATGAGGTATTTAAGACTGACCTGCAACATCATACCCAGGAACGCCCAGAGCCGAAACATCTTTAGAGGAACGCTCACTAAATACTGGCAAAATTAAACAAAATATTGTCAAGACTATTAATGCACAATACAAAAACAAGACTGTAAACTGCAATGTAGCAATATAAATGTGCGGTGAAACCTCATGGAAAAATGCTGACAGGAAGAACACGGCGATCTGAGCTGGTAACCTGTTTACGCCTTTCATCAACATGGGCTTATAAAAGTGTCTGAAGGGAAACAGAGAATGAGAAATCAATGTGACAATCAGATACTTTCCTCAGAACTGATTTTTGTAATAATATAAACTCAAATCTCTGCGGCAACAATAAAACTGCCTCTGGCCCACAAATAACAGAAAAATCCAATAATATTAATTAGGGTTGCAAAATTCTGGGAATTTTCAAAGCTGGAAACTTTCCATGTGAATTAACAGGAATATATAGGAATTAACGGGAATATATGGGTATTAACAGGAATATATGGGAATTAACAGGGAATTTGCAAAATTGCAGGTTAGCCTATAACAGGGTACTTAAAGGGTTAGTTCACCCAAAAATGAAAATAATGTCATTAATTACTCACCCTCATGTTGTTCCACACCCGTAAGACCTTCGTTCATCTTTAGAACACAAATTAAGATATTTTAGTTGAAATCCGATGGCTCCATGGCAGATTTCAAAACACTGCTTCATGAAGCTTCAGAGCATAATGAATCAGTGTATCGAATCAAACCGCCAACGGCTGAAATCACGTGACTCTGGCGCTCCGAACAGCAAATTCAATACACTGATTCATAATGCTTCAAAGCTTCCTGAAGCCGTGTTTTGAAATCGGCCATCACTATATAAGTCGTTATTTTGTTTTTTTGGCGCACCAAAAATATTCTCGTGGCTTTATAATATTAATATTGAACCACTGTACTCACATGAACTGATATAAATATGTTTTTAGTACATTAATGGATCTTGAGAGAGGAAATGTCATTGCTCCCTATGCAGGCCTCACGGAGCCATTGGTTTTCAACTAAAATATCTTAATTTGTGTTCTGAAGATTAACGAAGGTCTTACGGGTGTGGAACGGCATGAGGGTGAGTAATAAATGACAGAATTTTCATTTTTGGGTGAACTAACCCTTTAAATGTAGTTGAAAAAAAACAAACATCTTGCAGCATAATTTTGGTTAAAACAACCAGATTTAATGCAATTTCAGTTGAATTTTTACCCTGACATTCACACAGCACACTACTCACTGCAGGGCTATTGAGGACACGCCCCCTGCATGCACTGTGCATTCCCCCTGTCCATAACATGCACATTTGATCAAAAATGCAGAAAAAAACAGTAATATTAAAAGTTATTTTCTATTTTAGTATACATTAAATTATAATTTATTCCTGTGATGAAAGCTGAATTTTCAGCATCATTTCTCCAGTCTTCAGTGTCACATGATCCTTCAGAAATCATTCTGATATACTAATTTGATACTCAATTATCTATGTTAGAAACAGTTGTGCATCTTAAAAATTTTTATTACGTGTGATATTTTTTTTCAGGATTCTTTGATGAATAAAAATTTAAAAAACAGCATTTACTTAAAATAGAAATCTTTTGTAACAATATACACTACCTGTCAAAATTTTGGGGTCACTGATTTTTTTCCTTCTTTTTTGAAAGAAATTAATACTTTTATTCAGCAAGGATGTGTGAAATTGATAAAAAGTGATATTAAAGTGAATATCACTTTAATATATATTTAGAATAAATGCTGTTCTTTTTAACTTTATATTCATCAATGAATCCTGAAAAAAGTATTACAGGTTCCAAAAAAATATTAAGCAGCACAGCTGTTTCCAACATTGACAATAACTGAGTATCAAATCAGCATAATGATTTCTGAAGGATCATGTGACACTGAAATAAATAACACATAATTGCTGCAATAAAAATATTATATATATATATATATATATATATATATATATATATATATATATATATATATATATATATATATATATATTAAATATATATTATTGCAATAAAAATATCTATTTTACATATTTACTTTTTTTACATATTTACTTTTTAAGAATTAATTACTATTTAGAATTAATTGAATGCGAAAAAGAAATTTCATGTTATGACCAAACAAAATGTTTATATGTATGTTTGTATATGATACATTTTATATAAATTTCCCAAAATTTCCAATTCTCATAAAGTCCTGTTAAGTTTCTAAATGGGAATATTTCCAAAATTCCCCAGGATAAGTTCCTGTGGAAAGTTTCCGGAAACTTTCCGCCCCTTTGCAACCCTAATATTAACTGATAATCCCGTCTCACCGTAGGCACCACTTGTGAACAGGAATGTTCCAATTTGACCAAAAGTATGGAATCGTTTCAGAGTTCCTGCGAAAACAAAGCTCATCATTCACTCAAAATGACAAACTTTCATTGAAAGTCCTCATGAAATGGCATCTGAAAGCTCTTTTCTTCTCTAATGTGATTTGTTCAATGATAATACCACAGCGACTCAAAGTAATGCAAGTATTATAAAGAACTATAATGATAACTACATTAGCATCTACACCTGCTGACAATATTGTTCTGTTTATTACAAGCGTGCTGCAGTTTTGTCATCTGCCGCTTTAAAAGCTCGAGCTCTTTAAAGCAGGATGGATTCAGAAAAATGGTTCTGAAAATGATTCCGACGGAATGTGTCGGCATCGTTACAGTTGTGGACATTCTATTCTCAAAGAATTAGAATGATTATTAAACAATGTATATCGTTGTATTATGTATTATCGTTATAATTTTTTTTGTGATTGGGCCTTAACAAATGGGTTTTTGATGTAAATGTAAAACATAATCAACATATCACATGTTTTGATAAGAGTAAATCAGCTCTGGA